>NW_006296809.1:8001-18723 GCF_000327345.1 Myotis davidii | reverse complement strand
CGATTCCCATGGGGAGCTCAGGGCTGGAGGAGAGGAGTCAAAGGGAACTGCGGGTGGGATCCCGGGTCCCGGGGACCAGGGAGTTGTCCCTTGGGGCCCCATCCCACCACGGCCCCATTTCTCTCAGCCTGGCTCTCTCACCCTCCATCATTGGGCTCAGAACAGGAGGTGTGTGAGCAGCCTGCTCCTAGGTCTGTCTCAACCCTCAGTCCAGGGGCCCAGGGACAGCGAGGGCTGGGTGGGCTGGGTCCAGGCCCTTTGGGAGACGTCAGTGGGAAGAAGAGACTTACACAGACTCTGGGTTACATCTGCTGGACGACCAGGACAGCCACACAGGGGTCGAGGGTGGGATGTGCCCTGGCATAGGGGCTAGAGCCAAGCAAGGTGCCAAGGGAGGGCAGTGTGGACAGAACTGCCAGGATTCTGACTCTGCTGCACACCTGCCCGCTTTGGGACCAGTTCTCTATGGTGGGAGCCTGGCCAGATCAGGTGCAAGACGTCGACCAGCCCCTGCGATTCCCTGTTTCATGCTGAAGCTGGCTTCCACAAAGGTCAACGTGCCTAGCTCAGGGCTGGTGGCCCTTCCCATCTTCTCCGGGTCCTTCTGCAGCAGAGCTGGGAGGTGAGGGGCTCAGGCTGGGAAGACTGTTTGGGGTGAGGATCACGGGCTGGCTTCCCTCTAAGGCAGCGGGGTCGTCCTGTCTTTGGAAAGACACAGGGGAATCAGTTATGTGCACAAGCCTCCTCTTCATTCTGCTCCAGATCCACATCCAGAGCCTGGTCAGCCCTAGCTCAGCCCTATGCTGGTGCGGGAGCAGCACCCCTCCCCCTCCCTCCTGAGGTGGGGGGGGGGGAGCTGAGCCAGGGCTCTGGTGTGAATCCCACCTCCAGCTTCACCAGTAACAGCAGCACCAGCTCCAGCCCAAGAGCTTAACCCCGGGCTGTCACCACCAAGAACCTGCTGAGGGGGAGCAGCCTCACCCCCTGACCAGCTCAGGGGAGGCCTGCGTGGCCGTCTTGCAAACTCAGAGACCTAAAATCACCACAAAAGATGGTCCGAAAATTAAATATTTAACTACAAACAGGTTATGGTGGGTAGTCATGTCCTAGGCCAGCATTTTCCCTGACAAAGATCAACTTAGATCTTTACTGAGCCCATTTGTCTTTTTTGCCTCTAAGATAACGATCTGTGAAATGTCTGGATAACTCGTAACTTCCCTTTTTTCTGGACCCCTCAGGGCACAACAAATGGCACCAGCTCCTAGTCTTTCTTGAATCTGGTAACACACCTGTGGCCTGTCATCTCAGGGTCACTGGCAATTTCCCCTTTTCCAGACCCCTCGGGGCACAACCAATGCATCAGGGGGAGACCTCAATTCCCCTCATTGTTGTTGTCATGTTAATTGACTGTGAACTCTCCTGCACCACCTGAAAGAAGCCTGTGTCTATCATTTTACTTTTACCCAATCCCAAAGGTTTCCCCTCTTTGCTTTCTCCCACCTCCCCAATCTCTCACCAGTGGATTTCATGTAACTCACTTAATCTATTCCTTTCATGTCTGTTTATATAACTTGGTGAAAAACTTCCGTTCTCCATCAATTTGTTGAGATTCTGCTTCCTGCCAATTGTCGACAACAGCAACCAGGACCTGAGATGAGAAACTGGGCCCGGACACACAGTCCTCAGTCCACACATCAAGAAAAACAATGAGGTGAAGGACATAAGGTGAAGTGTGTCCATGCAAGCGGTGGGACCAGGTCGTGAGACCAAACTTGAGGTGAGCTGGGGCTGGGGAGCAGGTACAGCCAGCCTGTGAGGACCAGAAAAGTGTGCCTGGACTTTTTCTGGGGTACAAATCTCAGGTGCCAATTTAAGTGAGGAATTCCTGTGGGACCACCTTTCTGTGAGCACATCCCCTAGACTGGACACGGGTCTTAGGAGTGTACAGTTCTGGTCCCAGTTTACCTGAGCACTGCAAGGGCCAACCTCACAGCTCTCAGGAGCAGAGCCGGGTCTTAGGTCTCTCAACAATGACTGTGGTAGCTACAAAAATGATAAATTCATTAGTAATAAAAAGACCCTAAGAGGTTTGTTCTTTGCCCAAAAGAACATGCCTGTAAATGCAGACCCAGGCTCAGATCAATTTTAGAGAATTTCTTCTATCGGAACTGCTGCAATGACACATGAAGTGCAAACAAGAAAAGGAGCGAATTTGGTCTAAAACGTTTGGAATAATTTCCCTCCTCTGACTGTCAAGAGACCCAACTGGGTGCCCAAAGAGAAGACCGCTAGTGTTCGCACCACAGAAATCTAGGTTCTTATACTTTTTAAATTATCCGATGTTTTCCTCTATTACTTTTTTTTCTAAAATGAAAATGGCTTTGTTTGTTGCAGCTTACTTAAACTATTCAGAATAATACAATTAATTCAAAATCCTGCCACAAGAGGTTGTGGACGAAAGGGGCCACATGCTGACCTGACAAGCTCAGGGGAGGCCTGCATGGCAGTCTTGCAAACTCAGAGACCTAAAGTAACCACAAAGGATGGTCTGAAATTAAACTTTAACTAAAGCAGTGATGGTGGGCAGTTATGTCCTACGCCAGTGGTCGGCAAACTCATTAGTCAACAGAGCCAAATATCAACAGTACAATGATTGAAATTTCTTTTGAGAGCCAAATTTTTAAAAAAATGTATTTTATTGGTTTTTTACAGAGATGAAGGGAGAGGGATAGAGAGTTAGAAACATCGATGAGAGAGAAACATCGATCAGCCGCCTCCTATACACCCCCAACTGGGGATGTGCCCGCAACCACGGTACATGTCCTTGACCAGAATCGAACCCGGGACCCTTCAGTCCACAGGCTGACACTCTATCCGCTGAGCCAAACCGGCCAGGACAGGTAAGTAATACCTCAGTAAAGAAGTTAAGAGCCAAATATCAACAGTACAACGATTGAAATTTCTTTTGAGAGCCACATTTTTTAAGATTAAACTATATAAGTAGGTACATTGTTATTAACTTAATTAGGGTATTCCTAAGCTGGCCTTTGCTAAAAATGTTTCGTTTTATAATAATAAAGCCACCAACACAAAACAATTACAATTCTTAAATTGATGACAAAAATAGCTGTAGGATTTGCAGCTGGTTGGAAAAATACAGGTAACTGTATGCTTTGAGTAGGTACTTTTGTCACCCGCGCGCGATTTGCAGATGCGACTAGCACTAACCACTGCACATGAGACTGCTGACTGACTGGCTCACTCAACTCGTGCATGATCGTGCGTGCCTCCTCCATGCTGCGTATCCCACGGCCCGCCTGCACTGTGTATCCATTTTTGTTCATCAGTCTATAATGGTCCTTATTATCCATAAATGAATGAGTTCATGTGGTATTTTTCTCAGCTTCCCAGGGGCCGTCTCAGTCTCACAGGGGCCATCTCAGCCTCTCAGGGGCTGTCCCAGCCTCACCGGAGCCGTCCCAGCCTCACCGGGGCAGGTTCAACCTCACTGGGGCCATTTCGACCTCACCGGGCCGTTTCAGCCTCACCAGGGCTGTCCCAGCCTCACTGGGGCCATCTCAGCCTCAAAGGGGCTGTCTCAGCCTCACCGGGACAGTCACAACCTCACTGGGGCCGTCTCAGCCTCACTGGGGCCGTTTCAGCCTCACCAGGCCCTTTTCAACCTCACTGGGGCCAATTTCAACCTCACCGGGGCTGTTTCAACCTCACCGGGGCTGTCCCAGCCCCACGGGGGCCTCCTCAACCTCACAGGGGCCGTCTTGGCCTCATGGGGGCCATCTCAGCAACATGAAGTCTGGCATTCTGTCCTTTGTTGGGCGGCTCCTCGCTGGACAAAATATCCAGGCGTTCCTGGTGGCTGAATATCTGGTATGCTTGCTTGGATTTCGTTTTCTACCAAGTGCACAGACTGCCTGTCTGCCATCTCCCAGCGTCCCGTGTGAGACTGGATCTGGTTGACCTGCCTGTGCGTTTGCTGGTACAGAGATTCCACGTCGCCGGCCCAGCTGGGTCTTGTTCCGGCTTCCTCTGAACCTGATTCTGCTTTTTGAGTGTGTCCCTTATGTATAGGAGGAGTTGAAATCTGCAGTCTGCTTGGCTGGGCTGCAAAAGCGCCAGTGGTTCTCTTTGTGCCACTAGGACAGCTTGGGTGGGGATGTAAATTGAGTAGGGCGGGGTCCCCGGGAATCACCAGGGTGGAGCAAGGAGCAATGGCGTCTCCTCGACTCCTCACCTCTCCGTGACTCTGAGTCTCTTGTCTCCAGAGTGCCCACGAGCAGCTCCACGAGACAGCCACTCTCGCTCTCCGGCCAGTTGCAAGGCCGTCCCGCCTCTCCCCGTAGGGGTCTGGGACCTCAGGATCCTGTCCCAAACAAGCTCAGTGGATTTGAGTCTGCGGCCCCTTCTGATTGATATAAAACCGCGCATCCAGTTGCAGCCCACCTGGCGCGCGACTCCCTACCTCTGTTCTTGGAGCCTCTGCACAACCTACTCAGTCTCAATGCTCTTCTTTCTTTCCTTCCAGTTGTAGAGCTTCCATTGGGCCAGCTTTCCCATGGTTCTGAATGATAACTGTTTGTCTTATAGTTGGTAGTCTTGATGTTGTTGTGGGAGGCAGCACGCACAGGTCTGTACCTTACGCTGCCATCTTGGTTCTCCCCTATCTGTCTTTTTGCATCTATGATAACATGCCCTTGAAATGTCTGGGTAACTTGTAACTTCCCTTTTTCTGGAGCCCCTGGGGCACAACCAAATGTGCTTGGAGCCAGGACAGACACCACAAATCCCTTTATTATCATGTTAATTGATCCTGCACCCACCTAAGTATGTGTCCATCATTTTACTTTTTATCCAATCCAGGGGTTTCCCTGCTTTGCTTTATCCCTCCTCCTTAATCTATCACCAATGGATTTCATGTAACCCACCTACGTCTCTCCTTTGATTGCAAATGTGTAAATACAGATGCAACCCATGGCCATTCTCCGGAGCATGATCTCAATTCTTTGAGGTTCTGCTTCCCGGCATACGTCGACAGTTTGGCTCAAATAAACTCACAAAAATTCTTTACAGGTTTCAATGGTATTTTATGTTAACAAGGTAAAAACTGCTTTCGTTTTAAATACATACCTCTCCAGCACTAGCTGGTTTGGCTCAGTGGATAGAGCATCAGCCTGTATCCCCCCCCCCCCGGAGGGGGGCGTGCAGGAGGCAGCCAATCAGTGATTCTCTCTCATCATTGATGTTTCTATCTCCCTCTTCATTCCTCTCTGAAATCAATAAATGAAATATATTTTAAAAAATAAGTACATACTGTTAGGTTAGGTGGCTCAGGAGGCAGCGTAGGAAATAAAGAGAGTCAAGTCAATCAGAAGAGAAAGAAAAGGAAAGATTTTATTCTGCATCCCTGGGTGACCCACGAACCCCAAAGACAGGGCCCGTGGATTTGCGCCCACAGGGAGCGGGGTGGGGTCAGGGGCTTTGTTTTATACTGTGGTTGGGTGAGCGGCGGGGACATGAACTGAGGAAGTTTCTGCCGCAGGGGGTCAGCAGGATATTCAGGAAGGAGTCATTATCTGTGTGGGGTCATGTAGATTCCAGGGAGGGGCAGGTATCTGTGTCTGGCACGGTGATCTGTTAGAAATTCCAGGGAGGGTCAATTATCTCATCACACATCTGCATATATCCAATCCTGGGCTCTTTCCGACCTAACACATACCTTTCCAGACAACTCTACATGCACAGTTCCTTTCTTCTACTTTCTGTGGACTTAATTTACTCTTCTAGATTCTAAGAAGGGTATGAAACTTGTAAATATTCAGCTTGTCTCTTTTCCTCATATGTGCACTTAAGACTGCACATTTTTTGATAAGTCTTGTAATATAGTATTTTTATTATCGTTCAGTTGTAATTATTTTCTAACCCTTAGGCCCCTGTTCTGGAGCCCTGCTGACAGTGTGAGGCCTGGGGCCTGTGGTTCAGCTCCTGTGTCTGCATCTGGTAACTGGTGTCCGGTGTCCAGTGCCTCCTTAGGGACCTGGGTTCCTAAACGCAGACCTGAGTTCCGACTGCAGTGTCTGTGGTCTCGGAGTGCATTGTATTTGGCTCTTTGTGTGGATTCTGTGTTCTGTTTGGGTGTGGCTGGTTTCCTGCATTCCTGTGTGGGGTCCACGTGCAGCTCCTACCTCAGGGCCTGATGGAAGGTGTCCTGTGTCATTCTCTGGCACCTGGCGTCTGGCATTCATGGTCCAGGGTCTGGCTTTATGTCTGAGGTTTAGCTTTCATGGTCTGCTGTGGGGACCGGGGTCTGTTTCTGGGGTCCTGAGCCTGGCTCTGCTGTCTGGTGTCTGTTAATGTTGGTCCTTGTCTTTAGCTCAATGCCAACTGGAGTCTTGGCTTGAGGAGCCCTGGGGTCAGGCTGCCCTGAGTAAATTCCCTTTCAGGCTACACAATTCAGCTCCGCTCTGCTCCAGTCTACGTGTTCTGGTCTGGTCCTGGCACCTCCTCTGTGCTCAGTCCAGAGGACGGATCAGTCAGTTCAATGTGGTAGGACATTGGCAGGTCACTCCCTGAACTGAGGTTTGTATGAGAAGCTCCTGTGTAGAACACGAGGCTCTGTTTTTTTTCTTTCTTTCTAAATTTGAGCTCACTTATTCACCAGGAGCTCTTTATGGTAGGGATCTTTATTCTTATCCATATATCTGTCGTATGCTGTGTGAGTTGCATGGGGAGTCTTGGGGTAAGGGACGAGGAAAGAGCTGGAGGCAGATTTTCTGGCTCAAACCCGCTGTGAAGGAGATGAGGGATGCCTGGGGAAGAACATAGTAGACCTGGGGCCACATTTCCATTCTGCTTTGAGACCAGTATGTGAGGGGCAGAGCAGGTGTTTGGCTAAGAGGTGAGGAGAGAACTGGAGACAAATAATTTATCTCCTTTCCACATACCTTTTGAGGGGTCATGAGTCAATGGGCAAGGAGAGACCTGCAGGCACATTCTCCCTCCCTGCTTCAACCTGCTGTGAAGAGCACAGTGAAGGGTGTGCCCCACCTTCCCCATTCCATTCCTCTAAATATAAATTACCCTCCTCCCATCCTCTGACTGATGTGGATCCCTTCCCTTCACCCTACGCCCTCAAACCACAATGACCTGGCACTTCCCTCTCCCAATCAGGAACAAATTCAGAAGCAAAGGATAATAATTGGATGTAGTAATGCAATGAAGATCTGAAAACAAATCATCCTCCACTTCCAACCCCACCCTCCACCTGGCCTTGCTTTTTATTTATTTATTTTTTTTGGTATTTTTTTTTATTGATATCAGAGAGGAAGAGAGAGGAGAGAGAGAGAGAGAGGGAGAGGGATAGAGAGACAGAGACATCAATGAGAGAGTCATTGATCAGCTGCCTCCTGCACAACCCCTACTGGGGATCGAGCCTGCAACCTGGGCACCTGCCCTGACCGGGAATTGAATGGTGACCTCCTGGTTCCTAGGTTGATGCTCAACCACTGAGCAACACTAGCTGGACTACATAGACAAATTAATAAAACAGAATAGAAGGCATAGTAATAGACTCAAAAATATAAAGATAAATTTTGTATGATAAACATGTCTCCTCAGGTCAATAGAAAAAAATGTGAATTAAATAATAAATAAGTGTGAGGTGAGAAGTGTGAGATGTGAGGTGAGAGGTGTGAGGTGTGAGGCTGGGACATGAGGCCGGCAGCAGGTCACAGATAAAAGTCCAGCTGCAGCCCTAGCGTGTGGCTCAGTGGTTAGAGCATCGGCCCTGGGACTGAAGGGCTGCTGGTTCAGTTTTGCTCAAGGGCACCATTCCCCGCCTGGGGGGTGCAGGTGGGAGGCAACCCATGGACGTGCTTGTCTCCTCTCCTCCCTCTCACTCCCTCTTAAAAACTCAGTGCAAATAGCCTCCCCTGGGGATTAGCAACTAAAAAAAGGCTGAGCCACAAAGCCTTTTCCTGTGGAGGGGTGGAGCCAGGTGGGAATGAGGGGCGGGGCCTTGCTGTGCCTCCCACCCGCCCGGATGTGCAGATGAGCAGGAACTGAGGTGAGCGTGTTGAACCTGAGGGAGCGGAGGGTGGGCCTGAGGAGAGGAAGGTGGTCCAACTGGAGCCACTTGGGGTTCAGGGTAAGAGGCAGGCGGCTGGTGGACCTGAGGTGAGTGGTGGCCTGGGAGCAGCGACAGGTCCTGAGGTGTGAGGTGAGAGGTGTGAGGTGAGAGGTGTGAAGTGTGAGATGTGAGGTGAGAGGTGTGAGGTGAGAGGTGTGAAGTGTGAGATGTGAGGTGAGAGGTGTGAGGTGTGAGGTGAGAGGTGTGAAGTGAGGTGAGAGGTGTGAGATGTGAGGTGAGAGGTGTGAGGTGTGGAGGTGAGAGGTTTGAGGTGAGAGGTGAGAGGTGTGAAGTGAGAGGTGTGAGGTGAGAGGTGTGAAGTGTGAGATGAGGTGAGAGGTGTGAGGTGTGAGATGTGAAGTGTGAGATGAGGTGAGAGGTGTGAGGTGTGAGATGTGAAGTGTGAGATGAGGTGAGAGGTGTGAGGTGTGAGATGTGAAGTGTGAGATGAGGTGAGAGGTGTGAGGTGTGAGATGTGAAGTGTGAGATGAGGTGAGAGGTGTGAGGTGTGAGGTGTGAAGTGTGAGATGAGGTGAGAGGTGTGAGGTGTGACGTGTGAGGTGAGGGGTGCGGAGGGAGGGCGTGAGGCCTGAGGCCTGAGGCTAGGGTGTGAGGTGAGGCCACCGGGTGCGAGGCCAGAGCTGGCGCAGGGCCGGTAGGAGCGGCTGGGCCTCAGGTGAGGCAGCTCCTGGTGGGTCCCCTCGTCGCTGCGACTTTTCTTTTTCCGGAGCCACAGCGGCTGCTCAGCTCGTTTCTAGAGCCACAGCCACCCTCCCAGGCTCCCCTGTGGCTGCTTCTGGGCCAAGTTCTTCTGACCTTCCCTGTCCCCGCTGTAATGGACGCTCCCTAAAGCAAGGGCGATGTGTTTGAGCTTTAAGAACATGGCCATGTGGCTCATTGGGCTGGAGCACCCTCCCGGACAGACGCAAACAATGTTGCAGCTTTGGTCCCGGGACTGTGAGTCCGCGTCTCTCTACCTCCTCCCCGTCCTCTAACATCAGGGAAGACGAAGGGGAACCATGTGCAGATCCTCACACGCCTGCAACGGGTCCTCATGGCATCGGCTCCTACGGGTCATGCCGGGAGCCGGTCCATCCTTGCTGTTTCAAAGGACCTGGCGTATATGGCATACTGTTCTTAATATGTTTGCTCACCTTCTTGGCGCTATGTGTTTTAACCAAGGTCACCTCTCTGAGAAAGGTTGTTTCCCCAGGTAAGGATTTTCCCCCGAAGTTAGGGAGGGAATAAAACCCCTTAACTAAGTGCCAGGCGGGTAGTTAATCACGAACCTAGAGACAGAACCTAGTGAGAGAACCGAACCAGAACTTGGCTAGAAGATCCTAGACAGAACTTGGCTGGAGATGCTGGCTACAGAACCTGGCTGAAGAACCTAGCAAGAGAACGTGGCTAGAGAACCTGGACAGAACCTGGCGACTGAACCTGCCTGGAGAACCTAGCAAGAGAACATGGACACAGAACCTGGCTGGAGATCCTAACCAGAACTTTGCTGGAGATCCGGACCAGAACTTGGCTAGAGATCCTGGCTAGGCTGCTGGTCAACTGAACGCTGTCTCCGTGTCATTCCTTCTTCACCGACTCCGTCCACACCTTTGGGGACCTCTGGACCTGCTGGGGTTGGACCCCAGCAGGGTCATGTTCTCTGCAGGGAGTTTCCAGTCTCCTCTCTGACCCCGCGGAGCCTGCGGTGTGGCATCCAGTGACCGCCCGCAGCGTAGCCCAGAAGCCTGGAGGCCCAGGAAGCAGCGGAGACACTGCCCGCTGCTCAGGTGGCGCCGTGTCCCCGTGGCCGCGCCATGTGCCTCAGCAGACACGTAGGGGCGCCTCCATAGACCGGAGGCGTCTCCACAAACCGTGAGGCAGAACGAGTGTCGCCTGCAGATGACCCGCGGGGGTGGCTGGTGTGGGAAACGGGGCGTGTTGTGGTTTATTGTTTGTTGCAATGTAGTGAGAGCTTGGGTGAGGAGTAGGGTTACTGAACATAGATTTATTCATGCTTTGCTTCATCTTATAGAGGAACTAAAGACATTGGGACTATTAGCAAACATGTCCTGTGGAACATAAGAAATTGTACTATGAGAAAGCATATTTCTAGAAAGGAGTTTGTTCATGCATTTACCAATCTAAAGAATACTGGTGTCACAGGCAATTCACATTCCTTATGAAGGGATCACCGTTTTGCCACCTGATGCCGGTACTTGGAATCTTGATCTTAAGCTGTTTATCAAGAACAAGACTCTAAAGAGCCTTTGGCCCCGCCCCCTTTCCTGCCAAGAAAATGCTCTTCTCTGCTGCCCCCTAGTGAGCATAGTAGGAATAGCATCTTCTAAAGCGCCTGCTCATATCGTTTTGCAAGGACTGGAAGGCCCCGAGCTCCGAATGCCTCGTGTCCCCGCGGTTCTCTTTCTGTTTCAGCCTCTTCTGCAGGCAGGGCCTCTGGCTCGCATGTATGTGAGGGGCCTCGCTGTGCACCCGGCGCCCAAAGACCCGCCAGGATGTGCGGGCAGAGTGGGAATGGAGGCAAGAGGCCCCTTGAACCTGAGGGGAGGAAGGTGTAGCCC
>NW_006296809.1:1811-7843 GCF_000327345.1 Myotis davidii | reverse complement strand
GGCCCCCCCAGCCCGCAGGCCGATGTTCTATCCACTGAGCCAAACTGGTCAGGGCATTTTATGCCTTTTTAAGTTTAAAATTCTTAGTTTGACTATTAAATTCTACTACTTTTGTATTTGCCTTTTTAAAAAAATATATTTTGTTGATTTTTTACAGAGAGGAAGGGAGAGGGATAGAGAGTTAGAAACACTGATGAGAGAGAAACATGGATCAACTGTCTCCTGCACACCCCCTACTGGGTACATGCCCTTAACTGGAATCGAACCTGGGACCCTTCAGTCCACAGGCCGATGCTGTATCCACTGAGCAAAACTGGTTAGGGCCTGGAAGCTGCTTTTGTGTCTTTTTGAAGTGGGAAAAATAGGATTCGTCTGTGTCTTTTATGTTTTATGTGTTGCCAGTCATGTTTTCTGAAATGGCCAAATATTTTCTATTTGGAAAGAAGAATGGAATGTTATTGTTTGATTCCGTATGTTCCTCTCTGTGTCGCTGCGACATGAGGATGATGGTATCGTTTTGGACAAGTGATGACTGTCGTACAGCCTAAAAGTATATCGTCCACTTCCTGAGTGAGAGTGAATTCTGTAGGAAAGGTCACTGTAGCTCATGTGTTCATCTCTGGGAGGGAGCCGTAGGTGGTATTTTCTGTCCTTCGTTTCCTGGGTCCTGAGCAGCGTAGTCCGTTGTTTGTGTTTGGAAGTGAAAGTAAGAATAACATTCATCTTGTCCTGTCATGTGCAAGACATCTCTCCATGGATGTCTAGTGTTGTAAGTTGTGTCTGTGTTGTCTGTGAGTCCTCGATTCACTGCAGTAGATGGATGCAGGTTGGCATCCTATAGGCGTGTGAGTTGTGGTAGTTTTGGTAGTATTTTTGAACCACAGGTCAGCGTCTGAAATGTGAACTGTATGTAGATCATCCTAAGTCAGTTGTTCATGTAGCCAAGTGAGAAAGGAAAAGTAGGCACACCTTTTTGCTTGTAACTAAATTTGCCCTAGGAGTAGGGATTCTGAAAGGCTGTAGTCCTATTCAGGGGTTCCTGTCCCACGGGGAAGGAGGGCAAGGGAGTTTCCGGTGGGCAGTGACCCAGTAAGCACACTGCAGGATGGCAAAGGCCTTTTGGTGAAGCAGCCTCGGCAAGGGCTCTTGCAAGTAAGGGTTTGTGATTCTTTTTTCCACAGCATCGTTGTGTCTTGAGTGTTGGGTGGTGGTAGAGTGAAGGAGTAACATATTGGATTGAGAACAGCTGTGTGTGACCAAGTGATGGGCATGTTAAGAGTGCTGGTAGTGCCTGGAGATAGGGGAGCCATCTCAGACAATTTTCCTTGTGTGTTTTGGAAATGTGTATTACTTTTTGCTCATAGACAGTCATGGAATGTATTTTTTAGTTTCTGTGGTGGAGCATCCTTAATTAATTAATTAATTTATTTTGGTGTGGACACCATGGCTTTCGATTGTGGGGTGTGCATATGTGTTTATCGTGTCTTGAGTTTTCTTTAGCACCCAGTTTTTATATTTTGGACATAGTGCCTTCTTGAGCATCCAACAAAAAGTAAATGTAGTGTTGGTTTTATGTGTAGCATGTTTTATGTTTTGTGATGTTTCTCCCGAGTGGTGCATGTATGTAGTCCTCCTGTGCTGTGTGAATGGTCAGCTGTCCCCATGGCTGCTTCTTGCTTCCCATGCCCAGCCCAGATCAGGAACCAAATAACAGAAGAGACTTGGTCCAGCTGAAAATGATACCCCCAAAAATGAAGACTTAGTTTAACACACTCTAAATTTAAATCTAGCCTAACAACAGAAATGCTTAGGCCTCCTCAAGGACGTAAAGTGATCCTTTCAATTAATATTTACAATGTAAATTAAGATTATTGTTAAAATATTAAATTTGACAGTAAAATAGTTGTTAAGTTTTCAAATTAATTAAATTTGGCTAACTTAAAATAAGTAATTATTCAAAAAGTATTAACCAAAATTTTCATTTCATGGTAAAATTGCTTAACATGCTATGAACCTAAAGCAGTCATATTTTTGTGCAAAAAAATAACATTTAAAGTAATCTAGACTGCATTATAAATTTTCCAAAAAGCTTCCTAATTAAATAAAAAAGGGGGGATAGTGGAAAAATATAGTGGAAAAATGCCATGTAAGGAAATAGATCCTGTAACTAAATTACGTTTAGATAAAATTTTTTCGTTTATAATGCTAATAGCGAGACACCCAGGAAAAACACACATGATGCCAGGGTAAGCCAGGGAAGATCATTTTAAAGAAAAAACCCCAAGTAAGGTTTCTTTTGTTAACCTTTGGTTGAGAATACGTTTGTATACTTTCAGAGAACAGCTTCAAGACCATGTGGATTCCTGCAACAACGAATCCCAGAGGGAATTGCTCCAGCCACAAAGACAAGAGAGACAGTTCAGAGATGGAGATGGTGAAGACGCCTTGCCATGCTAGCAGTTAGCAGCTGTGCATCGCTGTAGGGTGCCCAGGACCAGACCAGTGTCATTGGCCAGTTCAAAGAGGTCCTGGGTGTGGCCAGCAGCGGCTTGGCTTCCAGGAAGAAGCCTTGCTGAGCACATGGCCAAGGTAAGATGGAGGGCATAGCCCTTACCCTGGGGCAAGGTGGAGGGCGTAGCCCTTACCCTGGGGCAAGGTGGAGGGCGTAGTCCTCGCCCTTTCACACACGAACTGTCGGACATTGAAACGTGGACTCAGAACTGTTGGACATTGAAATTGGGACTTGTTCTTATATTTCTAGATTTTTTAAAGAAAAAATAAGGGGGAGATGTCAGAAACCATTTACTGTTTTCACTAACTGAATATAGACAAAGACCCCCAAAAGCTAGTAACCCTTGAAAGTCCTGGCAAAAGTCAGGGCTTGAAAGTCCTAGCAAAGGTCAGGGCTGTGCACCACCCAGTTAATTAGACACCACCCAGTTAATTTAGCTGAAGCATCATCCCCACCTTGGCTCACTGAATTCCCTAGATAATGGTAGCTAAAGCATCATCCCCACCTTAGTTCCTTAAATACTTGTGTAGATCCTTGTTGATTATTGTTGATCAAATATTTTGCCTATTTCTGGAAATTGTCTACCTATGAGCTAATCCATGTGTCATTCAAACCACCTTACCTTCGGGCTATCCCAGACAGACCTCCTTACCCTAAGGCTACCCCGACCTCAATAAAAGATCGGAGCGGCCTGAGCTTAGGTGGAAGTTCTGCGGGACTTGCCCGCCTGGTCCCCCAATATTGCAAAATTATCTCATGTCATTTTTCTCTCATTTGTGTGCGGCTCCTCTTTTCAGATCCCGAACCCTGATCCACGCAGGACCTGGAAAGAAACACTCAACACATGGGAGTTTTTTCCTTTCTGTGCCATAGCATCTGTTGATTGTATGTCACCTGGCACCATGGAGGAGTTGAATGTCTTGGTCCCGTTCTTGGGTTTAAATGTCACTGATAGATGGAAGGGCCATCGGAGCTTGGGGCGGCCCCGCGGCCTTCTGGGAAATGTAGTCTCGAGAGACGTAGGGCGGCGGGCCTGGGAACTTCATGGAGTGGGAGCGAGAGGATAAAAGGATGGATGGGTGAATTAAATTAAACTTGTGATGGAGCAGCGAAGGCTGGGTGGCGGGAGAGAGAAGGATGGGTGCGGGCGGTGCGGAATTAGGGGCCGCCTTCCACGCCGGAGCCTCCCAGGCCTCTTGGCTCCGGGGCCCGTGGGCGGTGCCTCCTGCTTCACGCCATGCTAGCAGTCAGCAGTTGTGCGTCACTGCAGGTGTATACTTTCATAGAACAGCTACAAGACCATGTGGATTCCTGTAACAACGGATCCCAGAAAGCCAGCCACAAAGACAGGTGCAGCCACGGACCCTGGAGCCATAGCCACTCCCATGGGCTTCTGTCCCTGATTGTCACGTGGCACTCCTTCACCACCAGCGTCACTGTTTTGATCAGGTGCTACTTACCTATTTTTTTTTTAATTATTTTATTGATTTCAGAGAGGGAAGGCGAGATAGAAACAACAATGGTGAGAATCACAGTGTTCAGGATGCAAAGGGAATAAGATGAGAAGCCCGTCCCACCGATGTACTTCCTGTAATCACTTACTCAGTAAGACGCCACTAGCTGCCTGCAAAGTGCCAGGCATATTCCTGGGCCTGGGGCGCAGCAGAGAGCTGGGCAGACAGGCTGCAGTCCTCAGGCCACATGTGACAGATGCACAATGAAGCAGGCGGGGAGGGCACCGTCCGGCAGAGGTTTGCAGGAGAGGGAGCAGGCTATACAGACAGGAGGGAAGGGCCCCAGCTCTGGGCCGAAGGAGCCACAGGAGCAAAGGCCCGAGTCCGGGTTCAGCAAAGGAGAGGAGGGGCCCTGACGCCCTCCAGGAAGCTGGTGAGGCTGTGGCTCTCCCTCAGGGAGTGGTGGGAGCAGGAATTGGAGTTTCCCTTCCGCATGAGGTTCCTGTGACTGCGTCGCATATCACTACTAACTTAGTGCGAAATGTCTTAGATCTCGGAGGTCGGGAATCTGAAGTGGGTTCCTCTGGGTGAAAATCAAGCTTCCGGCAGGACTGGCTCCTCTGGAGGCTGTGAGCTTCAGTGCCCACCCCGCCTTCTGAGCGAAACCTGCCTCATACAAGGACCCCGTGACCACATTGAGGGCCCATTGGGCTCACCCAGGGCACCCTCCCCTCTCAGGATAAACAATCACACCGCGGTGCCTCTTGCCGCGTACGGTTATTTGTTCGTAGGCTCCTGCGTTAGGATGTGGATGTCGTCGTCAGGAGATGTCCTGGTCCTGCCTCCCTCACTGAGGACCGATGTCTGAGTGAGAAGCATGGAGCTGGGTCGCTCTCCTGCTCGTCAGTGTCTGGGAGGTGGTGATGGTTTCTGGATGCTCTTGGCTCCCCGTGTGGTTATAGGATGTTTGGGGGGTGGGGAAGAGTGAAGTCTCACCTGTGTTTTGATCTCGTGAGCTAAAAGTAGTAAGTGACATGCTCTCCTGGATGCAAAAAATGCTTGAAGATGAGTGTGCAGCCCTCTGAGCAGTGGGGAGCGGGCGGGGAGCGGGGGCAGAAGGCCAGGCATGCCTCTGAGCAGGGCTCCGTGCTCCGTGCTCCGTGTCAGTTCGTGGCAAAGCTGGGCAGTGGTGGGACTACCATGTGCTCATGTATTAATGCCTGTGTGTCCCCTCTTACAGAGGTCAAGAGGCTGCATTGTGGGCACAGTGGGAGCTACTGAGGAGGGGCAAGGGGCACAGAGCTCGTCGAGGTGCCTGGCGCTCGGAGGCAGAGTGAAGACAACCCCCCGCCGGCAGGTGTATGGCATGGCACCCCTGGGAGGTCGGGATCGGCCTCCGCCACAGTGCCCAGCGGGACTGGAAGTCCATCGCCTGCACGTGAAGCTGGAGGAGCGTCGCAGGTTGAAGAGGGTGAGAAGCTGACGCAGATTGCCCGGGCTCTGGGGCTGGCCACCTCCACAGTCGCCTCGATCCGTGTCAACAAAGACAAGATCCGGGCCAATTGTCAGGCCTCGGCGCCCGTCAGCGCCAAGCAGCTGACCTGCTGCCGGGCGTGGTGATGGGGCCGATGGAGTGCCGGCTGAGCCTGTGGAGGAGCGTCGCAGGTTGAAGAGGGTGAGAAGCTGACGCAGATTGCCCGGGCTCTGGGGCTGGCCACCTCCACAGTCGCCTCGATCCGTGTCAACAAAGACAAGATCCGGGCCAATTGTCAGGCCTCGGCGCCCGTCAGCGCCAAGCAGCTGACCCGCTGCCGGGCGTGGTGATGGGGCAGATGGAGCGCTGGCTGAGCCTGTGGATCAAGGGGCAGAGACGGTGGCACCTGCCCGTCAGCACGCTGCTCGTCCAGGCCCAGGCGCGACGGCTCTTGGCCCAGCTGCAGCAGGAGCAGGGCGATGACGCCCAGGCTGAGACCTTTGGTGCCAGCAATGGCTGGTTTGCCCGTTTCAAGTCACGCCGCCACGTGCTGCTCACGGGTGAGCCGGCGGTGGCCGACGCCCAGGCCTCT
>NW_006296809.1:0-245 GCF_000327345.1 Myotis davidii | reverse complement strand
TGAGAAACATTGACCAGCTGCCTCCTGCACACCCCCTACTGGGGATGTGCCTGCAACCAGGTACATGCCCTTGACCGGAATCGAACCTGGAACCTTTCAGTCCACAGGCCGATGCTCTATCCACTGAGCCAAACCGGTTTGGCTCTTTCTTCCTTTTTTACAGTGACACACAGCCCACCAGGGTTGGGGCACAGGAGGGTGGTTTTCTCCAACTGGCAGAGGCAATTTGGGCCTGTGTCCTGACC
>NW_006296808.1:0-675 GCF_000327345.1 Myotis davidii | reverse complement strand
TGAGAACAGTGGCTTTGTAATACAGCTTGGTATTGAGATCTCTCCTCGTTTGTTCTTCTTTCTAAGGATCCCTGCAGCTATTCGGGTTCTTTTTTTAATCCAGATGAATTTTTGGAGAGTTTGTTCTAGGTCTGTGAAATATGCTATTGGTATTTTAATGGGAAGTGTGTTGAATTTATAGATTGCTTTGGGTAGTATGGACATTTTAATGATGTTGATTCTATCAATCCATGAACATGGTATGTTCTTCCATCTTTTTATGACTTCCCCTATCTCTTTTTCAATGTCCTGTAGTTTTCTGAGTAGAGGTCTTTTACCTCCTTAGTTAAGTTTATTCCTAGGTATCTTAATTTTTTGTGAAATGGTAACTGGAATTGTTTTTTAAATCTCTCTTTCTGTAAGTTCACTGTTGGAGTATAAAAAGGCTATTGATTTCTTGGCATTAACATTGTATCCTGCTATGTTGCCAAATTCATTTATTAATCCTAATAATTTTTTGATGGAGTCTTTAGGGTTTTCTGTGTACAGTATCATATCCTCTGCGAATAAGGACAATTTTACTTCTTCTTTCTTTTACTTCTTGTCTGATTGCATTGACCAGCACTTCTAGTACTATGTTGAATAGCAGTGGTGAAAGCGGATATCCCTGCCTTGTTCCTGTTCTTAAGGGAAATG
>NW_006296807.1:0-873 GCF_000327345.1 Myotis davidii | reverse complement strand
ATCTGGAACCCAAGTGCCTAGGTTCGTACTCCATACATCATAGGGTTAGTGTGATGATGATATGAGTTAATACCGTCTGTTAGACTCAACATGTCGAACACCGATTGTATTCTGACTGGCCTTCTATACAACTGGTAAATTCAGGAATGACAGCCGTGCCCTGGCCGGTGTGGCTCAGTGGATGGAGCATCGACTCAAGCACCAAAGGGTCTCGGGTTCAATGCCCGGTCAAGGGCATGTGCCTGAGTTGCAGGATCAACCTCTGGCCCCGGTCAGGGCGTGTGCAGAAGGCAACCAATCAATGTGTCTCTCTCCCAATGATGTTTCTCTCTCTCTCTCCCCCTCCCTTTCATTTTTCTAAAATAAAAAATCATGTGTAGAATGATAACCTTCAGCAACAAAGGAAAAGCCCTTCGCTCAGCTGATGCGCCACAGGAAGCCCGGCAGCTCTATTTTAAGATAATTTAAATTGAGCACCTGCACAGGGGCTCCCTCCCCACAGAGGCACAGCCAGCTCTGTGCAACTCAGCTCTTGGCAGGCCGCACTTGCTCCTGGCCCACCGTGCGCCCCACCTATCACGCTCAGAGCTCCCGTCCATTGCAGGGTCTCTGTCCACAGCCAGCATTCCCGCTTCCCCCCAGGCAGCCTCCAGCCAAGCTGTGTGATTTCTCCAGGTTCCAATGATCGTTTTGTGAGTGTTCTGATTACAAAGTTAACGCAACATTTTTTTAAAAATTGTGGTAAAAATACACATCTAAAATGAACCCTCTTAACCTTTTTTTTCAGTGTGCAGTTCAGTGGCATCGTTAGGCACCCATCACCACCACCCATCTTGCAGAAATGAAACTCGGTACCTATTAAACAGTAACTTC
>NW_006296806.1:0-765 GCF_000327345.1 Myotis davidii | reverse complement strand
TTACCAGGTACCAGTTACTCGCTAACAGTTTACAGATTACCAGTCACTGGTTACTAGTTACCAAATTACCTATTACAAGTTACAGGTTACTAATTATGAGGATACAGTTTACTAAGTGACTGGTTACCGCTCACCGGTTAACAGTCACTGGTTACCAGTTACCAGTTACTGGTAACAGGTTACCAGTTTACTAGTTACCATTTACTGGTTATAGATTACCAGGTCACCAGTTATCAGGTTGCTGGTTAGTAGTAACACAGTTATTGGTTACCAGTTACAGGTTAGTAGTTACCAGGATACCAGTTACCGGTTACTGGTCACCAGTTACCAGGTTACCAGTTACCAGGTTACCGGTCACCAGGTTACCAGGTTACAGGTCACCAGGTAACTGCAGGTTACCAGGTTACCGGTCACCAGGTAACTGGTTACCAGGTTACCGGTTACCAGGTTACCAGTTACTAGTTACCAGTTACCAGGTTACAAGTTACTGGTTACCAGGTTACTGGTAACCAGGTTACCGGTTATGAGGGTACCAGTTACCTGTTAAGAGGATACCAGTAACCGGTTACAGGTTACTGGTTAGATGGTTTCTGGCTACCACTTACTGGTTACCGGTGACGTGGTTAGGGTCAGGCTCAGGGTTAGGGTTAGGGTTAGGGTTAGGGTTAGGGTTAGGGTTAGGGTCAGGGTCAGGGTCAAGGGTAGGGTCAGGGTCAGGGTCAGGGGCAGGGTTTAGGGTTTAGGGTCAGGGTCAGGGTCAGGGTC
>NW_006296805.1:6105-6632 GCF_000327345.1 Myotis davidii | reverse complement strand
CCATCTTCTCAGGTTGCCGGCACCTGAATAAACATCTTTCCTTCCTGATGACCACCTGTTTCCCGGGACTGGATTCTGGGGTGGGAGTCAGGGGTAACTTGTTTTTTCTGGACACATTCCTGGCTCATTGACTCCTGGGAAAATGTTTATCATGGTGATATTCTTTCTTCTGCAAGTGAGAGTTGGTAGCAGAGACTGGTCACAGAGGAAAGGAGTGAAGAACGGTGCTTTGCCTTCAGAGCAAGAAGAACAGGTAAGAAAAAGATGGATGGGAGGAGGAGGATTTATTGGGGATGGAGTTTGATCTGAAGGAGGAATTTGGGCTATGTGGACTGAAGTGAGTTTAGCAGCAAAACCATACAGCTCTTGCCAAGAGCATGGCTGAGGTTTGGGGAAGGGAGAGATCCTTCTATAAGTGATGTTATGAGATCTCAGGAATCCAACTTGCTGTTTCACCTGTCACTTGTTTCCTGTTTTCCAAATCAGCTTCCCAGGTGTCTGTCTGTCCCGGAATATTTTGGTCTTAA
>NW_006296805.1:0-2845 GCF_000327345.1 Myotis davidii | reverse complement strand
ACCAGACAGTCCTGCTTCTCCCGTTTGAGTCTGTGCCCCTAAAGCCTCTCCCGGATCTGGAGCTCAGAGTCTGCGACTCCCTCCCGATTGAAAACGCCAACCGCGCACTCCGCACCTCAGAATTTGACTTCAGCACTGCGCCTCCTCTGAGTGTCCGAATGCGTTACTCTTTCCTCCTAGTTGTAGGACTTCCACTCAGCCACCGTTCCTGTGGTTCTGGATGATGTCCCTTCCGTCTTTTAGTTTCACTTTTGAAATGGTTGTTCGAGGCGGCAAACTCCGGCGTTAACCTATGCCGCCATCTTGGTTCTTCCGAGAACTCTTCTCTCTCTTTCTTCTTGTTCTTCTTCTTCCTCTTCTTGTTCTTGATCTTCTTCTCCTCCTCCTCCTTCTTCTTCTTTTTCTCCTCCTCATCTTCCTCCTTGCTCTCTCTCTTTCTGTCTCTTTGTCTCGCTGTCTCTCTCTGTCTCTGCCCTCTCTCTCAAATCAATAAAAGCATTTTGAGCCAAGCTGGTGTTTCTCAGTGGTTGAGGGATGACTAATGAACCTGGAGGTCACGGTTCAATTCCTGGTCAGGGCACAGACAAGAATTAACTAATCAGCCCTAGCTTGTTTGGCTCAGTGGATAGAGGGTTGGACTGTGGACTCTGGAAGGTCCCAGGTTCGATTCTGCTCAAGGGCACACGCTCCAGTTGCACGCTTGATCCCCAGTAGAGGACATGCAGGAGACACCCAATGTATGATTCTCTCTCATCATTGATGTTTCTCTCTCCCTTCCTGTATGAAATCAATCCTACGTAATAAAAGCCTAATATGTTAAGTGTCCAGTCGCCTGGTCATCTGTTCAACCAATCAAAGCATAATATGCAAATGACATACTAAGGTTGCTCAACTGATCGCTATGAAATGCATCGCCCATCAGGGACAAAACATTCAGATTGGTAGGTCAGCTTGCTGCTGGGGTCGGGCTGATCGGGACTGAGTGAGACATGCTGGACATGCCCTGGAGAAATCAGATGGTCCCACCCCATCTGGCCAACCTCCAGTGTCCTTCCCCAGAACTAAGAGGGCACCAGTGGGGTGCCTTGGCCTGGCCTGTGCCCTCTCGTAATCTGGGACCCCTCGGGAGATTTCACAGTGGCAGTTTCGGCAGATTACCCTAGGCCAGGCGTAGGCACCACACTGGTGCACGAATTCCACTAAACTTTCATTGTTTTTTTGAAGAGGGTAGTATCCGTTGACAAACCTCAGGAGATCAAACAATGAGAACGCTGGTCATTGAAATGAAAACTATTTCCAGTGATGTCTTTAAGGCTTGTCTACCGGGGCTGGGCTAATATTTCCAGGCTTAAGGTATTTTATTTTTTCTTTCTCCTTTGAATATATTTTTACTGAAGGCCCAGGTTTCTGGCTTGATCACCAGTATGGGATGGGTGGGAGGCGGCCAATCCTTGATTCCCTTAAATGCAATCATGGAGGTCCCGAAATTGATTTCTGGGGCTCCCTCTGGCTCACCCTCAAGCCTCCTCTAGCTGGTTTGATGGTAGAAGAATTTTATGATCGCTGGGCTTTGTTTGGGGCTGTTTAGTGCTAAACACAATTAAAAACACAAATGCACACAGAGGTAGATGCTAAAGCCGTGATTCTCTCTCATCATGGATGTTTCTCTCCCTCTCGATTTCCCTTTATCTCTGAGTCAATAAAATCATATAAAAAACATTAGCAATTGTTGCATTCAGATGGCATGCACATTGTTTTAAAATAGTTTATTAGTTTTTTGGTTTAACATAACAGGTGGGTAATCATTTAAAGACGACCTAGCACCCGAGCTTGTTTGGCTCAGGCGATAGAGCATCTGCCTTTTTTCCCCCAAACATATTTTTATTGATTTCAGAGAGGAAGAGAGAGGGAGAGAGTTTGAAACATCCAAGATGAGAGAATCAAACAAAACAAGTCTGTACAAGTTCAAGAAGATTTAAATGCTATCAAGCATCTTCTCAGATCACAGTGGAATAAAATTAGAAATCAACTACAGTAAAAACACAAACCCGGGATCATTCAGTTCCCAGGCCGACACTCCATACACTGAGCCAAACCGGATAGGGCCTATTTGACTTTTTCAAAGGGTGGAAATGCCTTGAAGAAGAACGAACCATCTCAGCATTCATGCCAATAATTACATGAATTCATGTAATTCATGGTAATCACAAGTCACCTGCACATTCTTTCCACATTGTTCCTATATATGCAGACTCTGACTAATAATGGTGTAGGTAAACAGCATGTTTGTATAAGAATCCTAGGAACTAATTTTATGAGATATGAACTCTGATCTTCCCACTTCTGGGATATTTGCTGACCTTCAACCTTAGAACCAGGAGGACAAAGTCTAGGATGACACACAACTGACCATCACCTGACCACTTGCAAGATCCTTACCCTCCTTATAAAAGCCTCTGCTTGCACTGAGATGTGCAGACGGGTTGTGGGACGAGCTTCCTCCATCTTCTCAGGTTTCCAGCACCTGAATAAACCTCTTTCCTTCCTGATGACTACCTGTCTCCGGGACTGGTTTCTGGGGTGTGAGTCAGTGGTACCTTGTTTTTCTGGACACATTACTGGTACATGGACTCCTGGGAATATGTGTATCATGGTCATATCTTTCTTGTGCAGGTGAGAGGTGGAAGCAGAGAATGGTCACAGAGGAAAGGAGTGAAGAACGGCAGTTTGCTTTCAGAGCAAGAAGAACAGGTAAGAAAAAGGTGGATTGGAGGAGGAAGAGGAAGGATGGGGGATGGAGTCTGATCTGAAGGAGGAATTCGGGCTTTGTGGACTGAAGTGAGTT
>NW_006296804.1:93053-95572 GCF_000327345.1 Myotis davidii | reverse complement strand
ATGACATTGGCAAGTATGTTTTCCCACGCAGTGAGCTTTGTTGCTGTTTTGTTGGTGGTTTCTTTTGCTGTGCAGAAGCTTTTTTTTTTTTATGTAGTCCCATTTGTTCATTTTCTTTTTAGTTTCAAGTGCCCTAGGAGCTGTATCGCACTGATACCTTTTTTCATACAGTATTCTCTGATAGCACATCTCATATTCTAACATATAGAATACATATATAATAATCTAACATATAATCCACTATATATATTTCCCCTGTTCCACGAACAACAACCACTGGAGTGAATCTCTGAATGGTTGGGTCCTTAAAGTGTTTTATTTATCTTTCTTTCCCACACCCCTAGACAATAAGTTTTCCTTAGTAGGTACTTAATGCCTATTAAAGTGAAGTAAACTTAACACTCCCACAATTCTTTTTTTTTTTTTTTGGTTACCAGTGTTGACATTTTAAAATGAATTTCACATAGTATTCCTTATGACTAGAACCACAAGGTTACAAAGAAGGCAAAAGGCTCCTTTTTTCTATTATTTGAACTGAAAGTGCCGGCCAAGTAGTATGATTTGAGCACGTTAAAATGGATTCTAATTTATTAGTTTTTATTTATTTTTTTCTATAGTGGTATCTCATTGTATTTCCCGAACACATGTGATGTCGAGCATTATTTTCATATTAGATGCCCAGTGCACGAATTTGTGCACAGGTGAGGTCTGGCCAGCCCGTCCCAATTGGGGCCAATCAGGCCATGAGAGGGTAGGGGCTGTGGGCAGTTGGTGGGCCAGCCTCACCCCTGATCAGTATAGGAGGGCTGATAAGGGGTGAGGCCAGGCAGGGGGAGGGGCCATGGACTGTTGGCCAGCCAGCCCTGCCTCCTGGATGAACTCCCAGTGGAAGGGACAATTTGCATATTAGCTTTTTATTACATAGGATGCTAATTTGTCATCTGTATATCTTCTTTAGTGAGGTATCTGTTAAGGTCTTCAGTCAATTGTGAATTGGGTTTGTTTTCTAATTGTTAAGTTTTAGGAATACTTTGTATATGTAGGATAGCATTCCTTTATAAGATGTGTCTTTTGTTGGCCATGACTTTTTAAAAAATATGTTTTTATTGATTTTAGAGAGAGAAGAAGGGAGAGGGAGAGAGAATATAGAAACGTCGATGAGATGGAAACATCAACATAGATCAGCTGCCTCCTACACGATCCCCACCAGGGATTGAACCCACAACCTAGGCATGCACCCTGACTGGGAATCAAACCAGTGACCTTTTGGTGCATGGGTCAACTCTCTACCACAAAGCCACACTGACTGGCCTGGCCATGATTTTTTATTCAGAATGGTATGGCAATATAGTTTGCGCCCTATATTGTCCACCTCCTTTCTCTCTATCCCAATCGTCCCTAGTCTAATTCAGGTAATAGTGTCTGACCTAGAATTTTGAAGATTCCCCTAACTCAGCTGTGGGCAAACTATGGCCCACGGGCCAAATCTGGCCCATTTGAAATGAATAAAACAAAACAAAACAAAACAAACAAAAAAAAGACCGTACCCTTTTATGTAATGATGTTTACTTTGAATTTATATTAGTTCACACAAACACTCCATCCATGCTTTTGTTCTGGCACTCCGGTCCAGTTTAAGAACCCATTGTGGCCCTCGAGTCAAAAAGTTTGCCCACCCCTGCCCTAACTGGTCTCTGCCCTGAATTCATGCATTAAAGCACTAATTTGAGTACATTGCATCCTGGTTTTAAAACATTCAATGTTTCCACGTGGTTTCTAAATAAGAGTTAAAATTTATAATTTGGAATTTCAGATTCTCCATTTTCTGTCCCTAATGACACAGCTTTGTCTAGAACTCTATATATTCTAATGCTCTGTAATTCTATTCACTTAGGCCAAGTAGATTCCTCTGTGGTTCTTAATCCCTACTCTTTAACAGAAAGGATTATGTGCATTATCTACACTAATAAAAGAGAAAAATGGTAATTGGCGTACGACGCTACTCTTTTCATTGGCTAATCAGGGCTATATGCAAATTAACTGCCAACTAAGATTGGCAGTTAACTGCCAACAAGATGGTGGTTAACTGCCAACAAGATGGCGGTTAACTGCCAACAAGATGGCGGTTAATTTGCATATGTAGGCACAATGCAGGGAGGCGAAAGGGAAAGCAGGAAGAAGCCCCCTGTCACTGACAGTGATTGGAAACCCAGGCCCGCCTTTGCCCTGCCCCCCAGCCATGATTGGAGAATCAGGTGCCTTTGCCGCCCTGGCCAGTGATAGCAGGGAGTACGGGTGGATCCAGAGATGGGAGCTGGACAGGGTCAAAGCTGGCAGTCCCGGGAGCTAGGGGGTCCCTTGCCTGGGCCTAAAGCAGAGCCCACGATCGCGGGGCCGCTGCCGCTGCGGGTCCCTGCTGCCCGGGCAGGACGCCTCGGCCAGAGGCGTTAGGCCTGGGCAGGGGCAGAGCGGGAGATTGCGGGGAGCTGGGGGTCCCCTGCCCAGGCTTGATGACTTGG
>NW_006296804.1:85743-87707 GCF_000327345.1 Myotis davidii | reverse complement strand
GACCCTTTCACAGGGGTCACCTAAGACCATCCTGCATATCAGGTATTTACATTACAATTCATAACAGTAGCAACATTACAGTTATGAAGTAGCAACAAAAATAATGTTATGGTTGGGTCACAACATGAGGAACTGTATTTAAAGGGCCAAAAGGTTGAGAACCACTGAGTCTTAAGGCTTCCAGTTAGCAGAAAATTAATCTTTCTGTGGCTTTGGGATTGTAGTCTTGCTTCAGGCTAAATCCTTGTGAAGCAGAGGAAGGTACTATAAGCTTGGCTACATGGAGTTCTCCACTTTAAGTCACCAGCCAGAGGTAAGACAGATCTCCAGTGGCCCCAGACTTCCTCTGTGGTGGTGTGCTTGCTGTCTGCCTGACTGAAAGAACAGCTTTTGTTATCTTTAGAACACTGAATTTCAAAAGTTTCTTCAATGCTTCAAGAATAGAATATATATGACAGGCAGTAAATTTCTGGGCAACTGAAGAGTGTCACTGTGACATTGAGGAAGAGTTGAAACACTAATAAACAAATTATACAGAAAAGTATGGTAATACCCAAGAAATGTTCTGCATCATAAAAAGGTGCTCACTGCTTCCAGACCTACAACAGATTGATATGGGGTATGTGCAAAGAGAACACTCTAAGTGCTCTCTGTTTATTATTACCCAAGTTGTAAGCATTGGGGGCCTTCAGGGATATGGGGAAGGTGTTTCAAGGAGCAGTAGGGTGAATGGGAGACTAGTCTTTGCAAACCTTGGAGTAGCAACCAAAAAGTAAAAAATCTAACTAAGCTCATAAGGCCTAAAAGACAATCCTTGGACCAAGTCATATGGACTTTTCCATTAGAAATCGTTTATTTGGTCAAGGAAAATGACAATCTCTTAGTAACTCCTGGAAAAATACTTTTGCTTCCTCCCCTCTAAAGCTCATTATTCGAATATAAAGATTTTGTAAGTCTACAACACTGCATCCAGTATCATGTCCCTTCCCTAAGAACGTAAACCTCATAGGCCATAGTGAGTATTCAAATAAAAAGAGGATGTGAAGGCTATATGTACACAGTTAAGACTTAAGCACATTTTAAAAAACACACACATCATTAATTGTGATAGTTATCCCAAACAGACAAAACAAGTCTTAACAATTTCAAGAAAATTGAAATTATATCAAGTATCTTTTATGACCATAAAAATATAAACCTAGAAATCAATAACAGGAAGAAAATTGGAAAATTCATATATACATGGAAATTAAACAATGCATTGCTGAACATCTAATGAATCAAAGAAGAAATCAAAGGACAATGAAATAATATCTTGAGACAAATAAAAATGAAAATACAACATACCATAACTTATAGCATGCAGCAGAAGCAATTTTAAGAAGAAAGTGTATAACAATAAATACCTATATTAATAAAATAGAAAGATCTGAAACACTTTACATTATACTCGAAGGAGCTAGAAAAAGGAGAGCTAAGCCCAAATTTAATAGAAGGGAAGAAATAATAAAGATTTGAGGAAAAGAAATGAAACACAGAATATGAAAATAACAGAAAAGATCAATGACACTGAAGTTTTTTAAGCTAAACAAATCTAACCACACATCAAGGAAGAGGGAAGGTATTACACAGCAAATAATGCCAGAGGTTAGCTGTTTACAAAAAAAAAAAGAGGAAACAAATCCCAACTTTATTTTTTTATTAATATATTTTATTGATTTTTTACAGAGAGGAAAGGAGAGGGATAGAGAGTTAGAAATATCAATGAGAGAGAAACATTGATCAGCTGCCTCCTACACACCCCCTACTAGGGATGTGCCTGCAACCAAGGTACATGCCCTTGACTGGAATCGAACCTGGGACTTTTCAGTCCACAGGCCGACGCTCTATCCACTGAGCCAAACCAGTTAGGGCTGAAATCCCAACTTTATATCACTTGCCAATGTAACATCCAGACAGATAAA
>NW_006296804.1:84454-85461 GCF_000327345.1 Myotis davidii | reverse complement strand
CCTGCTTTCAGTTAGCCGGGATCTCAGAGCTGGAGTTGAAACAGTGTTTCAAATACAAAAGGTAAACAAAGTCCAGAAACCTGCTTTCAGCAGCTAAGGTCTGAGCTAAAGCCGACTCTCAGCTCCAGTGACAACCATAGAAGTAAATAAATCCCAGAATTAAAAAAAAAAAAGGAAAAAAGGAGAGGCTGGGAGCTTCAGTCACCTGCCAGCCTGAAAACGGCCCTCAGCCCCTTACCCAGGCTGGCCAGGCACCCAAGCGGGACCCCCACCCTGATCCAGCACACCCTTCAGGGCAAACCAGCCGGCCCCCACCCATGCACCAGGCCTCTATCCTATATAATAAAAGGGTAATATGCCTCCCAGCACTGGTATCAGCAGAGCCGCAAGGCCTCCCAGTACCAGGATCAGTGGAGCCGGGAGGCCTTCCAGCCTGTGATCAGTGGAGCCACAAGGCCTCCTGAACCTGGGATCAGCGGAGCTGCAAGGCCTCCTGGCATCGGAATCAGCAGAGCAGCAAGGCCTCACTGCCCCTGTGTCAAGCGGAGCCATGAGGCCTCCCAGCACCGGGATCAGCTGAGCAGTGAAGCCTCCCAGCATTAGGATCAGCAGAGCTGAGAGGCCTCCCGGCCCCTGGAGCAGCATGCCCAAACCCCCTGATTGCCCTGCCGCTCTGTGTGTGACAGAGGGTGGGGTCACAACCTCCCTATCTGCCCTGCTCTGTTCGTGACAGGGTAAGGCGCCCCAACCCCCTGATCGGCCCTGCTCTGTACCTGATAGTGGGGAGCTCCTCAACCCCCTGATCAGCCTGCGGCTCTGTGTGTGATACGGTGCAGGGCCCCAACCCCCTGATTGGCCCTGTCTTGAGTGTGACAGGGGGCGGTGCCCCACCCCCAAATCGGCCCTATGCTGAGCATGACTGAGGGTGGCATCACAACCTCCCGATCCTCCCTGCTCTGTGCATGACAGGGGGCGGTGCCCCAACTCCACAACCAGCCCTGCTCTCA
>NW_006296804.1:81862-84355 GCF_000327345.1 Myotis davidii | reverse complement strand
TGCCCATCGACCCTGCCTTGAGTGTGACAGGGGGCAGTGCCCCAACCCCCCAATCGGCCCTACCCTTAGCGTGACTGAGGGTGGCATCACAACCTCCCAATCTACCCTGCTCTGTGCATGACAGGGGGCGGTGCCCCAACTCCCCAATCAGCCCTGTTCTGAGCCCGACCAGGGATTGGGCCTGCCCTCTGCCACCCGGGAGCAGGCCTAAGCCAGCAGGTCATTATCTCCCGAGGGGTCCCAGACTGTGAGAGGGCACAAGTGGGGCTGAGGGATACCCTCCCCGCCCCCACCAGTGCACAAATTTTTGTGCACCAGGCCTCTAGTATATAATAAAAATTCACAAAGAAAAAAATATATATGCGAAGGGTCATATAATCAGATGGTTAAAAAAATTGCAAAGGAAAACATTCAGATACTTTCTACACAAAAAAGGCAAAACCAGTATATCTGGACATATTACCTAATGTAAGAGGCAAACATAAATTGAGATAGATAACAACAAAAATAATAAATTGTTTATGTCCTACCCCCAATTTGACAACATCTCCCTCTTTCAGTCCTTGACAAAGGGTATAAACTCCGACCAAGTAGCCAGCTGGGGAATGTTTAAGTTCATGGACCCAATTACCACGTGACTGCTCCACAACCAACTTAGAGGGCTGTTGCTGAAGCCCAGACTAACTACCCAATAGCAGCCATCCTGTAAATCAAACAACTCTGTAGGTTAGACAGGACACAGGTTCTTATCCTAATTTTGTAGATGAGAAAACTGAGGCACAGAAAAGCTAAATGGGATTGCAAACTCATAGCAACTGGTAAGTGTTAAAACCAACTCTGGAATCTCGCCGGGGTTCTGCCTCATTTGAGCCACCTGTGAAATGAAGCCTTGGGTTAGACCCGTGGTTCTCAAAGGGCAGTGCCCAGACCAGCAGCAGCCTCCCATGGAAACTTGTTGAAAATGTGAATTCTCAGGTCACCCCAGACTCATGAGTCCTGACTTCTGGGGTGGGACCCAGCAATCTGTTGTCCAATTAGCCTTCCAGGTGATTCCTATAATGCCCAAGTTTGAAGAACCACTGAGTCCATGATTTCAATGGTCCCTTCCAGACCTAAAACATTTCCATTAATATCTGAGTACTCCTCTACAGAGCATTTTGCACAAAACCATGTTGTGTCCTTGACCTGGGACCAAAAGGTTAAAAAAGAAAGGTTGATTAGAGTTTGTGTTAGTGGGAGGAAACATTCCTTTCTCTTGGAATTTATACCTACAGTACTGTGTTTGTACAAGCTACCTGTCTTAAACATTTGAATAAGGCACATTGGTAATCATGAACTTGGGTTTTTTCCTGGGGCCAGCATGGAGAGAGGAGCAGTGAACCCAGCTCAAAAGCAAACTAGAGGTGAGGGGTGGGGCAACAAAGAGAGTGTCTGGCAATCACCTCTTCCAGCCAAGGAACTTAGACCTAGAAACCTTCAGCACCATCTGAATAAACTCACTGGAGGGAACAGCAGGGAGGTGACTGTGGACCTTTCCTGAGCCCTGCTGCTCCTTCTTGACTTGCCCTGACCTTGGCCAGATTTAAATGCCAGCCCAAGGTCAACAGAAAATGCGCTAGCCTGACGTTGTGGCCTTGCCCTACATTGAGGGGCCTGGACTTGATCCAGTCTCTGCTCCTCAGCATCATTGCCTACTGCAGGTCACCCAGCTGTGGAGGCCATCACCTCAGCCACAGCCCATCTCCCTCACCCCAGCAGCACTGCTGCTGCCTCCATGTTGTTTGCTATCACCTGTGCCACTGCTTCTCATTATAGCTACTGAGGCACTGACTGGGTTCTCCCAACAGGTGTGATGAAAGCGCCATAAAACCAGCCATCTGCCCAACCAAAATCAGCTGCTCTGAAGGATGGAGGCGGAGAAGGGGAAACTGGCTATGTCCAGGGGAGTGTTCATGAAGGCCAACAGGAGGCATCCTGCAACACGGCACCATAAAGATAGAATACAGTGCCCACGGACTGCCCACCATCCTTCATGATCCACACCATCCTGGGCTTCCTGTCTTAATTAGGGATGGAGGACACTTGAGGACTTGGCCTCACACATAATGATGGGAAAATAAAGGCACTAAGGTGGACAAGCAAAACACCCTCAAGCTGTGCCCAGGAGACTCTCTTTTCTGCCATGGAGGCTGCCACGCCAGCATGGAAGGTCCAACAAAAGAGGGGCCACCCTATCCCTGAGAACTGTTAGGAAGAAAAAACTGTTGAGGGGAGGAAAATTCCTCAGGCTGATGAAGCTTCCCCAAAATGATGTGGTGAAAGAATACATACACTTCACCAGAATACAGTCAGGACTGCCAGTAGTTACATAAAGCCCTCAAAAATGCTCAGTTTGAAACTTTTCAAATAAAAGCCAAATTTTATAGAAAAGTTCCTGACATTAAAAATACGCTTGTCTCCAGGCCCTTGGCCCAGAGCCAGATACCAACTCAA
>NW_006296804.1:80241-81602 GCF_000327345.1 Myotis davidii | reverse complement strand
ATCTGACAACCTCTATTTGAAAAGAGCTATAAAATCTTCAATGAAATTAATGAGCTTTAGAAAATAAACCAAATAGAAATAGGATAAGGTGGCACTTGCTGAAGAAATGAAAAAGACAACTTTAGGGGACAAAGTATGAAGTAAAAGCTACCTTAAAGTATTTCACATTTTTGGTTTAATGATTAAAAATACACAGATGCAATGGGGGAATAAGGACACATATGTAATACCTTAATCAAAAAAACATGGGGGAAAACAGATTATAAAAAATACACAGATGCTCAGAAACAAGATGTTCCATTCTAGAACAACTAAAAAATATCAGACTCAAGTTCTCAGAGACTGGTGCAACTGAATTTTACAGTAAAATTTCTCTTTGAACCCAATGAATATTTCTCCAATGAGGGGCTGAATAAAACAGATATATTTACTTTATGCCCAGATGATCATTGTCCCTATCTTCCTTGGGGACTTGATATTATAGTTTTCATAGGAAGAAAGTGGAAAATGCCACCCAGCAAGGGAAGTGGAACTTCCAGAACACTGTACAGAACAACTTCCAATTACTCTTTCTCAATTACTTTTTAAAAATATTTTTATTGATTTCAGAGAGGAAGGGAGAGGAGAGAGACAAAGAGAGAGAGAGGCATCAATGATGAGAGAGAATCACTGATCAGCTGCCTCCTGCACATCCCCACTGGGGACTGAGCCTGCAACCCAGGCATGTGCCCTTGACAGGAATCAAACCTCCTGAAATGCCTGACATTGGGATGCTATAGTTAAAATTAATGAACATTTTTATCAGTGTACCTTTCCCACGATCATATACTTCTAAAATTGGTATTATACTTCACTGGAGAAGTGACTTTAATGACTTAAATGACTCAAAGTTTCCAAACACAATATAAGAAGTGGTTGCGGAGGACAACTGCAATGATAACAAAGATGATGCAGAATAGGGAAGAGAACCGTAAAGCAAACACTTCTTTAAAAAGTGTAAGCTGTAGTGAGCTGGGTATGTTATATACCATTAAAGAATAGACTAAACATACTCTGAGTTGCTTACAGCTTCTTTTTTTATTATTTTATTTTCTAAGTAGCTAAAAAAGCATTTTAAGGGTTTTAAAATCAAGTGGTTCCACTTTTCTGCCAAGTTTAGAATTTACCGTGGCCTTGTACTTCCCTAGTTTGGTTCTGGTAAAGTACTTTTGTCACAGTTATAAGATTACAGCTGTAAAGTATCAGAATATTTAATGAAGTCTGGAGTGGCCTTAGAAACCTTCTTGAGAAATCAACTTTAGTAGTTTTCAACCCAGCTTGCATGACCTGTGCCTTCATCATTGTGTAGTAGAAATGGTCTC
>NW_006296804.1:59778-79924 GCF_000327345.1 Myotis davidii | reverse complement strand
AATTACCCGCCTGGCACTTAGTGAAGGGGTTTTATTCCCTCCCTAACTTCAGGGGAAAATCCCTACCTGGGGAAACAACCTTTCTCGGAGAGGTGACCTTGGTTAAAACACAGCGCCAAGAAGGTGAGCAAACATCCTAAGAACAGTATGCCATATATGCCAGGTCCCTTGAAACAGTAAGGATAGACCGGATCCCGGCAATCATGCACGTAGTTAAGTGTTTCAGTAAGACAGTCTTCAATAACTATTTGCTTGTTTGAGGATTTTTGTATTGACCATTAAATTAAAAGAAACTTAGAGTCAGGTGATTAAGAACTGGGGTGTTAATAGTCTTCATTTTATATTTAGTCATGAAGTACATTTAAACTGTTAACAAGTTAAAATGTACCTGTTAGGAATGCTACCCTTTCAAGATTTGGGAAGCAAACTCAAACATTTTTATTTTAACCTAAAATATTAAGAAAAATATCACTCTAATGTACTATGTTTCCTAGTCAAGTACCATAGGCATCCCATGGGAAATAGTGAGAAATGCCAATTATCAGGCCCCATATATTTCGTGCAAAATAAATGTTTGATTTAACATCAAGACGCACACATTCATTTCCAGGTTTTTGCATTAAGAGTATGAATCTCACTGTTACGTAGGGAGCCTGCTGGGTCTTAAAATTGCTGTCAGCTGTTAGAACAGTTTTAGTACTCCAGGTATGTACAAGTTTGAGAACCACTGATTTTAAGAAGAAGAACAAGCAAAGGAGATAATTGCCTTTGTAGTTTCATTTAAGACACTCATTCAAATCAACATCTACCACTAGTTATTCATTCAATCCTGATATTCCTCCCACTCATCTATTTCGTTGGGTTAAAACATTGTGCTTTAATGTAACAAGTGATTCAATTGCATCTGAACATACTAAAACTATGTAAATATTAGTGCTTATTATTTATCAATTTATTGGGGTTAGAGAATACTGAATGGAGACAGAAAAGGAAGATGGTGCTAAGTGATTGCAGATTTTTTTTATTGTTGACAGTATTATAGATGTCCCTCATTCCCCTTTTGGCCCTTTTCCACCCAGCCCCTGCACCTCAGGCCTTCACTACACTATTGTTTGTATCCATGAGTTATGCATATATGCATATATGTTCTTTGGTTCATCTCTTCCCTTCCCCCCAACACCCCTCCCCTCTGAGATCTGTTAGTCTGTCCCATGCATCCATGCCTCTGGACCTAGTTTGTTTGTCAGTTTATTTTGTTCATTAGATTCCACATATAAGTGATATTTGTCCTTCTCTGAATGGCTTATTTTGCTACGCATAATGCTCTACAGGTCAGGCATGCTGTCACAAAGGGTAAGAGATCCTTCTTTTATACAGCCATATAATATTCCATGGTATAATTGGACCACAGTTTTTTTATCCACTCATTTACTGATGGGCACTTAGGCTGTTTCCAAATCTTAGCTCTTGTAAATAATGCTGCTATGAACATAGGGGTGCATATATTTTCTGATTGGTGTTTCTGTATTCTTAGGATATATTCCCAGAAGTGAGATCACTGGCACAAATGGCAGTTCTATTTTTAATATTTTAGTAAACTCCATACCATTTTCCACAGTGGCTGCACCAGTCTGCATTCCCACCAGCAGTGCCCTAGGGTCCCTTTTCCTCCACATCCTCTATAGCACTTGTTGTTTGTTGATTTGTTGATGGTAGCCATTCTGGCAGATATTCAGATAAAATTGGTATGAGGTGCAACCTGAGTATCAGGAAGTTTAAAAGATTTTAATATGCAGCAAAGTTTGGAAACTACTGAGGTAAGTCCTCAAAATTATTTGGGGTTTTTTCCTGTGTATTTTCTGAAATTTTCCTGCTTTGTTTTGGATAGTCATATGCAGTTAGGATGTGTATGTCTATGTGTTATTTCAGCTTTTTTGATAGGAGTATAGTTTTTCATTATTTGCAATGTGATTAGCTTTACATTAATTCTCTACTTCTTAGTATTTATTTTACCAATATTAATAATTATACCCCCCAAAAAACCTAGTTGTACTTCTGAGCAAATTATCTGTTCAAAACAGGCATTTGCAAGCCACAATAGCTTACACATAATGCAGAATACCAATTTGAACTTTCTTTTCAATTCCCTGCTCCTCCTTGAAGATATAAGCATTAGGGAAAATCACTAGGATAGGATGGGCTGGAATGAAGCCCTTTTAAAATCAGTAATCCTAAGGAGAGACTCTGCTCAGAGCTTTGGCTGCCAGTTATATTCAATTATTCTCAGATAAAAGTAAGTCAGGCTGCTACTTATGCTTTTATCTCCTCATTTGTGTTAGGCCTTATACTGCTTTATAGAAGGACTGCTGCTGGGAGTGGGGTAGTGAATGAACATATCTATTTATGTAATACAATGACCTTGTACTAATTCAATATATAGAATCCTGGAATTTGGAGGGAGGGAGGATTTTGGAGTTCATTTAGAACAGCCTCTCTCCTCAACTCTGCCACTTCTAGCTGTGTGAATTTGGACAAATTAGCTAACCTCTCTGTATTTTAGTTTCTACATCTATAAAATAAAGATAATAGCCCTGCTGGTGTGGCTCAATGGTTGAGTGTTGACTTATGAACCAGGAGGTCACGGTTCGATTCCTAGTCAGGGCACATGCCTGGGTTATGGGTTCGATCCAGTAGGGGGCGTGTAGGAGGCAATCTATGATGATTCTTATCATTGCTGTTTCTATCTCTCCCTCTCCCTTCCTCTCTGAAATCAATTAAATAATCAATTTATTTAATTGATGAATGTACCTATCTCACAGGATGGCTGTGAAGACCTTTAAATGAGGTAATACTTGTATATATTTAGAACAGTTCCTAATTCAGAAATTGTTTGGCTAGCTATCTTTATTCTATCAGTCCCTGCGGTAAAACTTAATTTGCATGTATCTGATTTATTTATCATAAGGACCCTTCAAGGAAGTTGTTCTCATACCCCTTCATGAATGAGGAAACAACTGAAGCTCAGAGAAGTTAATAACATACAAGGTCATCCAGCCAGTAATGTGTGGAACTGTGAGATAAACCTAGGTCTGTCTGGTATATTCCACAGCCCATATATGACCCTGCTGTTGGTAATTTTATGTAGAAGAAGTTCAGCGTGTATCATGGTCTCTATGCATGGGGCTTAGACATATGAGCACATGGTTTGCAAACTGGTATGGCTGGTCTGAAGAAAGTTTGTCTGCAGGTTGTGTCCATTGCTTGTGTCCACTGCAGAGTAGGATAGGGTGTCCCAACAGAAACCCATTTTTAGGGAATGTTTGGGGGGAAACATCCTAAGGTAAGTGGGATCCAGGAATGAAGAGCTTGAGTAAGTAAACACACCTTATGTCATTAGAGGGGCATAATGTTTGAGAGCAACGTGGTCTCTTGTGTGCATGTGTTTGTCCTAGTGAAAATAAAATAAAATAAAATAAAATAAAATAGTATTCTCACTAAACTCAAACATAAGAAGCTCAGCAACACTATTTGGGGCTCCTCTTATCAAGGATAACATCACATATATGCATTCTCAACTTTATCATAGGCTACTCTGGTAATATAACGTTGCCTCTCCAAGCAATGACACCTATCAACAGGGCAATTTCTACTCAGTAAAGTAGCATTGAGACCACTATGCCCATCAATGCTAAAGAAACTATGGTGCCTGATATAACAGAACTAATAGTATAAGTTGACACTATCATACCAGCATAGTAGTAATAGTATCCATTGAGCCAGTAGATTTGTGAAAAATACAATGCCCAATGAGAACCTCTCTATCTAGTGAATCAATAGAGTGTCATTAGGTACAGAATAAAATATATATGATACATCTCTTGGATGTCTCAAACACTTAGCAGATAATAGATTTTTAAGCCCCCTCCCCTCATCAACATATAAAATACACAAGTTAGACCTCAGGGAAACACATTTATTCATTCATTTGACAAATACTGATTTTGTATTTTCTGTGAAGTTACCAAGTGCCCTGGATGCTATAGGGGAGCAAAATATGCCACTTTGGCATATTTATTATTTTGAATTAAAGTTACTTAACAAACAGGTGGTATAACAGGGCATGTTAAACTTCCTTTGTCCTTCTGAAAGCAGAAAATGTATCTCCCACATGAAAGGTAATCTCCTTGCACCAGGAGGTAGAGTGATATCCTTATTACCAGAGATAGGGAATTCAGGGCCAGCAAGCCTGTATAAACAAACATTTTTACTTTTTCACTGATTTACTATCCAAAGCCCAAACTCTGCTTAGATTCTTCACTAATTAAACTCTCCAATGCTAAGTTTCCTTGTCCTTTCAATTCCTCACAACTTTGTTTCTTTGTCTAAAAAGTATAAAAGTTGCCTGCTTTAGACATTTCCTTAGGTCGCGTATCTGTGAGACCTCCATATGTATGAAATTATTTTTTCTCCTGTTAATCTGTCTTGTGTCAATTTAATTATAAGGCTAGCCAAAAAAAAACAAAGAGGGGTATGTGAAAATTTACCTCCCCATCAATGTTACAGATATAATGCTAATGGAGCTTCTAATTTTGTATGGCAAAATTACATAATTGAAATAATTATACAAATACAAAATTGCACTTATGATAAATGCTATGAGATGGATTTGATGCTATGAATATCTATAATAGGAGGATTTTTACATAGTCAGTGAAAACAAACAAGAAAATGAGTTCTGAGGGATGAATAGACATTAATGAGACCAAAAGGGAAGGGAAGAGCATTCCAGGCAGAGGAAGCAGCATGTTCAAAGGCCCTATTACAAGATAAAAACTGATAAGTGCAGACTTGAAGACATAATACAATATGAGGCTGAAGACACAGGGGGAGCAAGACCATACAGTGTCTTGTATATCATGATAACTAATTTGGTCTTAATCCCCAAATCAACGGGAAGCTTTTGAAAGCTTTTAAGCAGCAAGGAGGTTGTTATAGAATTAATATTATGAAAAATCATACAGTCATGCCACTCCTCTGCATAAAATTGTCCAAAGAAACCATAGTCCTTCCACCATAATCTGTAAAGCTCTAACATCTACCTACTTCTACTCTCCCGTTGTTACCTCTGTTCTAACCACGTCTGGCTTCCTTGCTAAATCCTAGAATATACCAACCTTATTCTTACCTGACAGCCATTGGACTTGTTACACATTCTGCCTGAATGTTCTTTCCCCAGAAATTTGCATGTATCACCTGCTATCTTTGTTCAAGTCTCTGCTCAAACATTATTTACTCAGAGAAGTCTTCTCTGCCAAGACAATCTAAAATGGCACCCTCTACCACTATTCCCTTATGTGTTTAATTTTTTAAAAAATATATTTCATTGATTTTTTTACAGAGAGGAAGGGAGAGAAATATCAGAAACATCGATGAGAGAGAAATATCGATCAGCTGCCTCCTGCACACCCCCACTGGGGATGTGCCCGCAACCAAGGCACATGCCCTTGACCAGAATCAAACCTGGGACCCTTCAGTCCGTAGGCCGACACTCTGTCCACTGAGCCAAACCGGCTAGGGCATGTGTTTAATTTTTATTCATGGCATTATCAATGCCTAACATATTATTAAATATTTGCTTATTGCCCATCTCTCCCAATAGAATGTATCCCAGTTGATGAAACATTTTTATTGAATAAATGGATAAATTGATGACTGCAGTGTAAAGAATATACACATGCTCTCTGACTTACAATGGGGTTACATCCAGATTAAACCATCATAATTTGAAAATATTGTAAGTTAAAATATATTTAATATACCTAACCTACCAATCATCATACAGAGCCTAGCCTATCTTAAACATTCTTAGAGCTCTTACATTAGCCTACAGTTGGGCAAAATCATCTAACACAATGAATACACAGTATTCATAATTGTGTGCTTGACTGAGAGTTGCAGTTAGGTGCTGCTAACCCAACATCACAAGAAAATACCATATCACATATTGGTAGCCGAGGAAAGATCAAAATTCAAAATTTGAAGTATAGTTTCTGCTGAATATGTATCACTTTTGTATGATCATAAAGTTGAAAATCAGAAGTGAATCCATTGTAAGTCAGAAACTGTCTGTATTGGAAGGGGGCCGAAGTGGATGTAGAGGGGCCAGTTAGGGACAATTATAGTAATCCAGATGAGAGATTATAGCTTGGACTGGGATGGTAATGGAGTAGGGGTAAGGATGAATAACTTAGAAAAATATTTGGAGTGGTAAAATTGATAGGACTTGATGAATTGGATGCCGCAGTTGATAAAGGGAGAATATGATGACTCCAAGGTTACATATTAAAATCTACTTGTACAGTATTTTCCAACAAATTTCCAGCAAGCATGCTATTTCAAGTATTCTTTGTTAAAGACTCTGAAATGGCATTTCCATGTAATGGAATTATACCTACAGAGGTTACTTCAAAAAGACTAGACTCAACCTTGTTCTAATAGGGAAAACTGCTCTAAAATAACTGTTATATGAAAGGGGCCCATATTCCCCTCCTCCTTCTGATACCACCTACCAAGGCTAATCATACACATTTTCTGTAAAGTGTTACAGGATAATAAGCTAGGAAAATTACAGTGCAGGAGGAATAGAGAAACTGAGTCAGCAGGATAGTTAAAACAAGGCCAAACAGTATGGGCAATTTGCAGCTGGCCTGCAAATAACAAGCCATTATCTTCCCCAGTCAAGGATACTTGAAAGCAAATGGTTAAAAGCCTCCCTATGGAAAGAATGCAGGGGAAAGGGGGGGAAGGGGAAAGGGGAAAAGGGCAGTTTTACTCCCTAAGCAAAAAGCCAGCATTCTCAAGGCTTGGGAAAGATAAAATTGCCAGGTGCTTATTATTAATTCTGGGAAAGCCACAACAAAGTAAAAAGGTACCTTGAGAATTAATCTGTACCAAAATATTCAGCAGAGAAATTTTGAGACCTATAGACAGGAGGGTATATAATGCCTCAAACCCCCCACCCAATTCGCTCTTCAAATTAGCTGAGAGTCCATCTCCACTTCATAAGCCAGATGTATAGATTTGCTTGCCTTGCTTCTTTAATAAATGTGCATGCTTTAATATATTGGCTTATCATTGAATTTAAATTCATTAATGAGAAGACAAGAATCGAGGTTGGGGACAGCCCTCTCCCTCTGACTCAGGTGGCTGTCCCATAACACTTCTCTGGTGTCTGTGAGAGGTGCCTGTCCCAAAAGTACAACGTGTCCCTGAAATAAAAGCAGATCAATGAGGTCACATGAGAATGACACCTTTATTCCACAATCAGCCAGCACGAAATCATCTCCTAAAATAACATTAGCCATTAAAAATAAAAACGACAAATTGCAGGAGATAATACAAAATATTGGACTTTACTCCTTAAAACTATCAAGTCAAAGGGGAGCAGAATTTGCCACCCAATAATATGACTCTTTGGCATAAGGATTATATTGAGCTGGTTTTTAAGAAATGGAAGACACAAGAAAAGCTCTGAAAACTGAATAGAAGTTACCCTTTTGTAAGAAATATTTACATGTATAAGGGAAATGTCCATTTGTAAGGGTGTCTCCCTCTTCTACCAGGAAGAAGAGGATGGCTAAATCCCTAGACACTCTTATTGATGGAGAACGCAAAGACTTAAACCTGCATAACAACCATACCCTTGTTTACTGTACTTTGTCTGATAATGTCCCATAACTGGCCTTCCTCCTTCCCCAATATATTTTGTCTTTAACTGGAGATGGTATTTAAGGTTGTGGTTTGTGCCATTTCAGGGAGTTACTCCGTTTTCCTGGCTCTCTCTCTCATGTATACAGGAGATATACTTATTGTTAAAATTCTTTTCTGCTTTTCTCCTGTTAATCTGTCTTTTATTACAGGGGGTCTCAGGCAAGAATCTAAAAGGATAGAGGGGAAATTATTTTTGCCTCCCCTACAAAGTCAGCAAAAACAAGGAAAGTCTGAGAAACTCTCAAACCATAAGGATCCTAAGGAGACATGATGACGAAGTGCAAGGTGGTATCCTGAACGGAATCCTGGAATGGAGAAAAGATATTAAGTAAAAAAAAAAAAATAAGAACATCTGAATAAAGTATGGACTTTAACTGATGGTGTATCAGTATTGGTTAATAAATTGTGACCAATGTGTCATGCTGTTACCAGAGGAAATGGGTTCTTCCACATTCTTGTAGAAAATGAATTTAAGCTGCCCTCTATTTCCTTGGGCTTAGGAGAGAGCAGGCTTTCTTTTGAACTATCCAATCTCTTTCCTTGACTGGCATCCTTATCCTATGCAATCTTTCCCCCAGATTTTCCCAGGTTAGTCTCCTCCCGTTTATGGTGACCATTTTGTATCCTACTGCACATGCACCCAGTGAAAGTACTTCCCCCTGCACCATCTTCTTCCTCCCCCAATTAGTGGGGTGGACTCCCCAGGTGACTGTAAAGCTTAATCAGATATCTATTTCTGGTTGGTTAGTTCCCTCCCTTTTGTTTTTGTTTTGTTTTTTAATATATTTTTATTTACTTCAGAGGGGAAGGGAGAGGGAGAGAGAGATAGAAACATCAATGATGAATTACTGTTTGGCTGCACACCTCCTACTGGGGATCAAACCCACAACCTGGGCATGTGCCCTTAACTGGAATCCAACCCAGGACCCTTCAGTCTGCAGGCTGACACTCTATCCACTGAGCTCCCTCCCTTTTGGTTAATATCTAAGTACCTATCTACTGTAACAAAACTAATGGAAAATGTTGATAATTGTGAAAACTACCTGTGTGGTTTATAGGAACTCTTGGTACTATCTTATAATTTTTCTGTAAATCCAAAGCTGTTCTAAAATAAAAAGATGTTTTAACTGCACAAACACACATACTTACAATGCAGATCTCAATTCATTGCCTTATTCTTGTATAAGCAGACCAGAATTCTTTCTTTCAAGTGATTTCTTACAGGTACTGGTTTTTATAAACACTAGATCTTTTCAGACACAGTACTTTCAAATCCTGAGAAGGCCAAAGGAAATGCTATGAGACCTCTTTCCATTGGTAGGAGAAGAAAAAAAAATGAATACCAACAATTCCTGCTTATCCATCCAGAATTACTAGAATACTGAGCAGAATAAAGGTTATATAAGGTTTTGCTTTGTTTGGGGGAGATAATTTATAAATTACTGCACGTCTAATATTTTTTCACTATCACCACATTTGTACTCCCTAGCCTTCTCAATAGAAAAGTCACTCAGAATTTTTAGAGGCTTTTGTGCCAAATTGTGACATACATAGGTAAGCAACTCAGAACAGTAATGTCATTAAATTATTCCCTCATTCCCTATTTACACAAACCACAACTTCACACATTTTAATGGAAGGGGAGGATGATGCAGCAAAGGACAAGAAGTAAACATTAGAGCAAATTCCCAAGGAAACAAAAGTCACAGAAGCACAACATTTTAGAGCCAGACTAAATCCTAAAGTGCCAAAATCCTCATGGTGCAGAGCAGAGCCTAAGACACAGAGAGATTAACTGATTCACCTAAAATCACAAACCTTCTATGGTCTTTCAACCCCAGGCAGGCTCACTCTATTCATACTCTTTAGTTTTGTCTACACACAGACCCAATAAAGCATTTTATTAGTACAGCAAAAGGTCAGTAAAAAAGCTCATAGAGGTAATTAGACTTGTGTTAATTAAATAATCAAGAATAACACTGTGCATAGTAGAAGGTTCCATACAGTTGTTTTTACACTGCAGTATCTGATTCTTTTAATAAAACCTGACATCACCATAACAATCAGAAATTGATCCATGAATAAAAACATAAGTCAAGAAAAATAAGTTCTAATTTAGACTTTGAATTTTATTCTGACTTGGACCTCAATGTAGCTGGGCTTGAGTTTCCTTCTTAGTTAAATAGGAACAATGATTTCTTATCTTACCCAGAGGTCATGAAAATTGGTACAGCTTAATAACCTCTCTCATCTTTGCCATCTGAAGAGAGATCCTATTATCTGCTCTTGTTACTGACTGATCTATAGACAGGGGTAGCACACTCATATGGTACTTGGTTTCTCCTTAAGGTCCTTGGAAAGTATAGTAGAAAGAACAAAGGATATACAGGAAGTCAAGGAGAAAGTGTTCTATGCTCAGAGCTGCCACTGCCTTTCATTTGACCTTCAACAAGTCACCCCGATCTCAGGTTGCCTATAGGTCTGAGAATCCCTATAGGCCCTTTCAGCTTGGATAAATGACTCTAGAATTCTATATTCAGGCAACACCATGCAGGTTGGAAATGTAGATGCCATAGGGCCTTTCATGCCAAACTTTCAAAATTAGCTACAAGATCCATCTCAGCATAGGAGCTTCTGCTGCCTTTGGCCACTCCATGATCCACACGGGGATTTCTGAGTTGACTCAAGGGAGGGGGATAAGAAATACCCAAGTCCAGAGGCAATTAATTAATCTTGAAGTGATTAAGTTATCTCTACCTCGTAGTCTGTATTCACCTGAATGGAAGGGTAGGAAAACCAATAATGACATAATTTCTGCAATGAAAGTTGATAATTACAAAATGGAATCTCTCAGTTAGGAGAGAAGAGACACTGAACCTATTCATATTTATAAGCCTGGCATTTCTGAATGTCATTATGTCTGATTTTCACAGGCAAGGAAGAAAATAAAAATAAACATTAATTTATCATCAACTCTGACAAATACTAGCCACTTCTTTAAATAAACACATGCCAACATCCATTAGCCTATAGCCCTTGACCCCTTCAGTAGGCATGCAGCTGGAGCTAGTACTTATGAGAATGAGAAACTGCATGTATGTAGAGTTAGATTAGAGGGGTCACTGGAAACACACCTGCAACACTCTTATAGTTTTCTATTCCTCTTACCTCAGCTACTAGCCCTACTCAATACACACTCTGTGGAGAATACCGAACCCCTTTAATTCTAATCTGAACATAGGTGTAGAAAGCTGCTTTCAACAAAAATCCCAACTAAAAATCCCAACTAGAGTCTCTCAGCTCACTTCCCTGAGCAAAATAGTCATAGATCAGTTTCTAGGTCTGAATAAGATGTAGTAAGCTCAGTCCAACCTGCTTTTTCCACTAAATGCAGCTAGATAGAAGGCAGGGAACAGCTATTTGAGGAAAGAGGAAAAAGTAATAGGCAGATTTGGGAAGAAGACCAGAATTAAAAGTACCACTGAACTAGTACTGAGCTGCCTATTTTTCTTCCAGTATCTTCCGGCCTAAATCAAAGATAGCCTGAAACCCAGAATTAGACACTAGGTCAGGACAGGAGAAAGCCCTCTAGGTCAGGTTCAAGGTGTGGGAAGGAATCTCCTGACACCCAGATAGAGTGGAAGAAATCCCTTTTTTACTATTTTATTTTATTTTCCTCCTCTTTTCTTTGTTCTGCCATACCCAAGCCCCCAAGCCATCAGGCAATTCCAAAAAGAAGGCAGCAGTAGCAGCAACAGTGGGGGCTCAAGAGCAGGAACACACTGAGGGTAGGTCAGAGGAGCAGTGGTACCAAGAGAATTGGAAAAACCTGACTGTTGTTTTTTTTTTCCTCTCTTGATCTTCCATCACTTGGCCCAGATGTGAGCACAGCTATAAGAAATGCACAGTAAAATGGAATAATTAAGGCCAATTTTCTGACCAGAGGACCAAAAGGGAACACTCAAAGAACAAGAAAGTGCAGGGGATATAGCAGAGAAAGAGAAACTCAGCAAAGTGTCCTGGCCCCGAAACCTGTTCTTTATAAACTCCTGGGTTCATTACCAAGCTGTGCATATGTGGATCTGACCCAAAAGTACATACCAACAAATTTCTGTGTCTATGAGGGGGTTTTTTTTGTTTTATTTTGCTTAATGCCTTTACCTTTTTCACTCAGCCCCACAAACCCTGCTCCTCTCATAGCTGACAGTCTGTTCTCTATCTCTGAGTCTGTTTCTATATTGTTTGTCATTTTTATTTTGTTTGTTAGATTCCAGATATGACTGAAATCATATGATACTTGCCTTTCTCTGATTGGTTTATCTCATTTAGCATAATGCTCTCCAGGCCCATCCATTCTGTCACAATGTATCACAGCTTTGTTTTTTTAAATCCACTCATCTACTGATGGGCACTTGGGCTGCTTCCACATCTTGGCTACTGTGAATAATGCTGCAATGAACAGAGGGGGTGCATATTTTTTTAATTACTGATTTCTAGTTTCTTTGGATATAGTCCCAGAAGTGAAATCACTGAGTCATAAAGCCAAAATTTTGAGAACTGAACTCCAGGATAGACCACTGCCCAAGTTCCATACTGGCCACTGGACAGGATAGATACAAATAGCATTGCAGGGTCTTTGAAAATGGAACTAGTACTGAAAGCAAAAGCTACAGAAATCAGGTCAGAACTTGCAGCCCAGACCCAACTGATAAATTGCCTGCTAAAATAAAAACATCAACATTCTCCATGGATTTAAACAATATCTAGAGATTCATAACATTCAAAATGTACAAGATAGATTTCAAAATTACTCAGCAAAAGAAGAACTAGGAAAATCTCAATTTCATGAGAGACAAATCTTGAATGAACTATAGAGCATCTCAAAAACTATAAAATAAGGAAAATGAAAATGGAAATTTTAGAACTGAAAAATTCAAAAGTGACAAAGTTTTAAAAACTCACTAGAAGGAATCAATAATACAGTATAGTACAGAACAAATATCTAAAGCAATAATGGTTTAAAACTTCCAAAATTTAGCAAAAGATATACACCTACATATTCAAGAAGCTCAGCAAATCAGAAACAGGATACATCTAAAGAAATCCATGCTCAGATACATCATAATCAAACTGCTGAGAACTGTCTTATAATAAGTCTTAAAATTAGGTAGTGTGGTTTATTCAACTGTATTCTTTATTTTCAAAATTGTTTGGCAATTCCATTTCCTTTGCTTTCTGTATAATTTAGAATCAACTTGTCTACATAAATAAAAATACTGCTGGAATTCTGATTGAAATGTAATAATTCAATGTATGCATTAGTTGGGGTGAAACTGACAATTTTACTAGGTTTAGTCTTCCAATATATGAGTATGGTATTTCTTAACATTTATTTAGGTCTTCTTTGATTTCTTTAATCAGCAGTTTGTAGATTTCAGTATATAGATTCAATACATATTTTATTAGATTTATACATTATTTCATTTGGTGCTATTTTAAATAGCATTATATTTAAAATTTTTGGTTTCTAATTGTTCAATGATAGTATATATAAATAAAATTGATTTTTGTGTGTCAGCCATGTATCCTGTGATCTTGATAATGTCTTGCTGAGTTTTAGTGTACATTTATTAGGCTTTTATACATGGAAAATCATGTTTGTATATAGGGATAACTTTATTGCCTCTTTTTAAATCTGAATGCCTTTATAACTATTTCTTTCCTTATTGCACTGGCTAGAATTCCAGTATAGTACAGTGATGAATAGGAGTGGTGAGAAGAAATCCATGCTTTGTTCCCAATCTTAGGAGGAATGCATTCAATCTCTTACCATTAAGCATGATGTCAACTGTAGGTATTTTGTGGCTTACCTTTTGTCAGATTAAAGAAGCCCCTCTATTTCCAGTGTTCTGAGAACTGTTATCATGAATGGATGCTGGATTTTGTAAAAAAAAAATCTGGATCAATTGATAAATTCATGTGGATTCTCTTATTTAGACTATTGATATGGTATATTATATTAATTGATGTTTGATTATTGAACCAGTTTTGCATTCCTCAAATGCTAGATTAGATTTGCTAGTATTTTGTTAAGGATTTTTACATCTGTATTCATGGAGTTTATACTGTAGTTTTCTATAATTTTGTGTCATTTATTTGTTAAATGGCAGAATCCTCTAGAAACCATCCAAATCTTTTATTGTCTGTGTGGTCTATAATATCATTCCTGATGTTAGTCATTTGTGTTTCTCTCCTTTTCTTTGTCAGTCATGCAAGAGCTCAATCAATTTTATGAATCTTTAAAAAATCAGCTTTTGGTTTTACTGATTTTTCTCTATTGATGTTCTGTTTTCCATTTTATCCATTTGTGCACCTTATTCTTTACTTTCTTTGGGTTTAAATTGCTCTTCTTTTTGAAGTTTCTTAAGGTAGAAGAAACTCGATTTGAGATATTTTCTCTTTTTTATTTTAAGCATTTAGTACTCTATCTTTCTATTTAAGCACTGCTTTAGAGACATGCCACATATTCTAATATGTTGTATTTTCATTTTCATTCAGTTCAAAATATTTCCGTTATTTCCTCTTTAACCTGTGGATTATTTAGGAATATGTTATATAATTTCTGAGTGATTTTATATTTTCCTGTTATTAATTTATAATTTCACTATAGTCAGATAGTATACTTTCAATAACTTAAATTATTTTAATTTGTTAAGGTGTGTTTTTATGGCCCGGCATAGGGCTTATTTTTATGAATATTGATCTCAAAGTGCTTTTTGGTTTATGGATTCAAGGGTCTTGCAAAGATTGAAAAGTAGTAGTTCTACAAAGATAGGGTCAGGAGAGGAGAAATTTGAATATTTTGACAAAATGTAAGCCAAAAGAGAAACTCTACCTCAACACAAAAATAAAGTCATTAGAGCCGTATCTGAGAAAACTTATGGGGCACATTTCAAAAATCCCTTTAGGAGACAACTGAGATGAACCCAATATAATTTATGTTATCATACCTAAGCACCATCAGATTCCCCTTTTTCATATATGGTTTTAAAATGCATAGAGTCTGGTGGAGCTTTTAGTCAAAAGTCCTGGTCAGCAAAGCCAATGCAAATTGATTCTTCTGAAGACATACCAAAAGAAAATCTGACAATTTATGCCAACCCAACAGAAATCTTCTGGTTCACATTTTGCCCATCTTGGTAAATAGAAAGACATGTTTAATTCTGTCTTCTGTCTGTGTCTCTACCTTTGGAATGAAATATGTTATACCTTCTATCTAAGGCTCTCTAGGGAGACAGTAGAGCATAGTGGCTGAAAGCAAAAACTCAAGCATCAGACCTAAGCTCAAATTCTGGCTATACTCTTCACTAGTTGTGTGAAATTGAGCAAGCTGCTTGGCCTCTACAAGTCTCTATTCCTTGTATAAAATGGAATACAGCAATACCTATATTATGCAGTTTTATGAGGTATAACTGAGATAATAAACATAAAGGTCCTAGACCAGTGCCTGACACATAGTAAGTGCTGTTAATGTTAGTGATGATGACATTCATGATCTCATCCATACCATACATATCCAGAAGCTGTAACAAAGGCTTCCAGACTTTGGTCTGAAGATTCATACATACATGTCTGAAACATTGCTCAAGGGTTCAAAGGATAAGAACAAAATTGGAAATAGAGATAAAAGATGAAGTTCAGAAACCAAAGAATGAAAACCTGGGAGTCTGCTGAGGAATCTACAGCTCACAGTGTATGGGCTCAGAGCAATTTTAAAGTTTAATGTCAAGGCATACACTACACATACATAAATCATTATCTAGGAAGATAAAAGGAAAGGCCACCATTTATGCTATTCTTATAAGAAAACTCAAGGTTGGAAATGAGGAAGAACATCCTGATTGTGGAGACAAAATGTGATTAAATGACCAATATAGTACTGAAGAAGCAATGAGATGACTACTTACTTGAGTAGAGTAAATATTTACCTGACTGAATGCAGGGGCTATCAGAAGATATCTTTGGTCTCATCAGCTTCATAACTCCATCATTTTTATTAAGGTACTAGAGGCCAGGTGCACAAGATTCATGCACTCAGGGGAGTCCCTCGCCCGGCCTGCACCCTCTTGCAGTCTGGGAGCTCTCGGGGGATGTCTGAGTGAGGGCTTAGGCCAGCTGTGGGCAAACTACGGCCCACAGGCCTGCTCCGGCCCATTTGAAATGAATAAAACTATTGAAAAGAAAGACCATACCCTTTTATGTAATGATGCTTACTTTGAATTTATATCAGTTCACACAAACACTCCATCCATGCTTTTGTTCTGGCCTTCCGGTCCAGTTTAAGAACCCATTGTGTCCCTCGAGTCAAAAAGTTTGACCACCCCTGGCTTAGGCCTACATCCAGCTCCTAAGCCATCAGTCCAACATCCTTAGCGCTGCTGTAGGGACAGGAGAGGCTCCCGCCACTGCCGCTGTGCTTGCCTGCAGTGATTCGTGAGCCCGGCTTCTGGCTGAGGGGGAGCATCCTGACCATCAGGGGGCAGCTCCTGCATTGAGCATCTGCCCCCTGGTGGTCAGTGCACGTCATAGCTATTGGTCATTCCCCCATTCAGTCGATTTGCATATTACCCTTTTATTATATAGGATAACTGACATACAACATATTAGTCTTAGGTGTACAACATAATGATTCAATATTTGTATAGAATATTGTGAATGATCACCATAATAAGTCTAGTTAACATTCATCACCATACATAGCTATGAAAAAAATTTTCTTGTAATGAGGACTTTTAATATGTACTCTCTTAGCAACTTTCAAATATGCAATCCACTATTTTTAACTGTAGTCATCATGCTGTACATTACATCCCCATAACTTATTTCATAATTGGAATTTATAATAGCTTAATTATTTTTAATGCCCATACTAATACTAATAGTCTCTTCATAATGCACATAAGAGTATATCTACAACAAAGAAAATCTATTAAAGAAAGAAGTTAACTCCACAAGGGAAGAGAAACACATAAAAAAAGGGGGTTGTTTGGATCTTTTACTTCAAATCACATGAATATTATATGAGCACAACTTATGAATACATTTTGGTCTGAAAAAGACACAGAACTTACAAAAGACTAGAAAGTACTACATGATATTATCACAGTAGCAGGAGAAAAACATTATTTTGACAAAATAACTATTAAAAGAATTATAAGGGAAAACACTATTTTGTCAGAATTGTCAATGCTGAGTACAAAGGTGAAGGAACACATAAAAAACAATGCATCAATGTTATGCTTTATTCTTTACCAATATTCTAGACCAAAATATTTGAGCCAAGAGATGACCATTTCCTTTCCTCAAGGAAGAAATCAATAGTGTGGCAATTATTCCAAATATAATCCCAGGCCCACCAACTTGAATATTCAACACTAGATCTGCTAAATCAGAATCAATAGGTTGGAACCCAGGAATCTACATATTACTAAACTCCCCCAGGTGATTTTGACGCTCACCAACATTTGAGAATCACCAACTAGTACAAGCATCCCCACGACTAGATCTCAATAGTGACTAGTCAATCAATCAAAAAAGCATTTTAATGCCCTGATATAGACCTGATCCTCTCAGTGAGCCTGTTTCTTTCCTCTAAAATAGAGATAATAGTACCTACTACCTCTTAAAAGCTGTGGAGAAAATTTAGAGGTGTATATGTACAAAGCTTCACACAATATCTATCATATAGTAAACCATTCAATAAATTTTAGTAAGTATACATGCAAAAAAATGAAATTAGACCACCCTCTTACACCATATATAAGAATAAACTCAAAATGGATTAAAGACTAATATAATACTCAAAATCATTTAAAAAAATCCTAGAAGAAAACATAGGCAGTAAAATCTCAGACATTTCTCTTGGCAATGTTTTTTTCTGATATATTTCCTCGGGTAAGGGAAACAAAAGAAAAATTAAACAAATGAGACTATATCAAAATAGAAGCTATTGAACAGCAAAGGAAACCCATCAACAAAATGAAAAGACATGTCACTGCAAAGGAGAATGTATTTGCCAATGATACATCTGATAAGGGGTTAATATCCAAAATTTATATAGAACTCAAGACCAAAGACCAAAACAAAAACAAAAACAAAAAACAATCCAATTTAAAAATGGACAAAGAACCTGAATAGACACTTCTCCAAAGAGCACATACAGATGACCAATAGATAAATGAAAAGATCCTCAATGACCCTAATCATCAGACAAATGCAAATTAAATCCACAATGAGATATCACCTGACACTTATCAGAATGGCTACGATGAATAAATCCACAAAAAGTGTTAGTGAAGAATCGGAGAAAAGGGAACCCTTGTGCACTGTTGGTGGGAATGCAACCACTATGAAAAACAGTATTGAGGATTCTCAAAAAATTAAAAATGGAACTTCCCTATGACTAACAATTCCACTTCTGGGTATTTTTCTGGAGAAACTCAAAACGCTATTTCAAATGAATATATGCACCCCTACACTCATTACAGTGTTATTTACAATAGTCAAGATATGGAAGTAATCCAAGTTCCAACCAATAGATATGAATGGATAAAAAAGCTATGGTACATTTACACAATGGAATATTACTCGGCCATAAAAATAACAAACAAGATACATCTCCATAGAGCCACTGTGGGCGCGAGGGAGGCACAGTCAGGACCTAGAGGGTATTATGGTAAATGAAACAAGTCAAACAGAGAAAGACAAATATCATATGATTTCACTTAAATGTGAAATCTAAAGAACAAAATAAATGAACAAACAAAATGAAACAGACTCATAGACACAAAGAATAGACTGAGGTTGCCAAAGGGGAGGTGGATTGGGGTTGGATGAAAAAAAGTGAAGGGATTAAGAACTACACATTGGCAGTTACTAAATCGTTATTGGGATGTAAAGTACAGCATATGAATATAGTCAGTAATATTGTAATAACTATGTATAGTGCTAGATGGGTACTGGAAATATTGGGGGCATACTTTATAAAGTATATTATTATCTAACCACTATGCTGTATACCTAAAACTATTATAAAATACTTTTGAATGCAAACTGTAACTGAAAAAGAAAAATTTTAAAAATTTAGTAACTATGATGAGAAAAAATCCAACTCCTTATTGAAACCATTTCAATCCTTGTGTACCTATATTACTTCATCTCCTGCTACTCCCTCCTCCCACACTCCACCTGACAATTTGTACTCAAGACAAATAAAACTTAAAAGGAAAAAAAGACAACAAAATCAATTGGAATGCCCTCATACAACCATGCTACTTTTTATCTCCTCTTCATTGCTTATGTTCTTTCCTTAGCCTGGAACTTCACAGGGTGTAGCCCCTTGACCTAGAAAGCTCATACTACTTGATCTTCATGGTCTAAATCATTAGCATTTTCACTGGGAAGTTTTTATTGAACCCCTAAGTTAGGAGCCTCTCCTCTTCGTTCCTTCTGAACCTTAAATTCTTTACCTATTTACATGTTTGTTTATCTGTCTTATCTTCCCTCATTTGAGAGCAAGCTCTTTGAAGTCATAAACAATGCAATTTTGTGGTTGTTTCTGTTGGTAATTTTAAAATATATAGAAATATACAAAGAATAATACATTCACCCATGTTTCTAATATCTATAAGTAACCATTATCGACATTTTGGCACTTTTGCTTTCAGTCTTTTTCTATTTGTTTCCAGTCTTTTTCTATTTATTTCCTTTAAAAATAATTTATGAGAATCCTCTTCATTGTTTCAGGACAGAATATTATACATTAATCCAAAAGTCCCCTTGACCTCCACTCTATGTTCTACTCCCTCCATGCCTTTCCAAAGGTAACCAAACACTAATATAAGTTTGATATGTATGCTTCCAATCCTTTTTATACATTTATACATATATCCATATAAAATATACATCATTGGCTTGTACATAATTTTGCAAATGTCATGTGTGCATCATTCTGCCACTTACTTTTTTCAGTCAAAAATATTTTTGAAATATATCCATGTTGATATACTTATCTGGTTAATTCCTTTTAATTTCCGTATAATAATCCATTATATAGATGTAGCCCATTTTATTTAACCTTTCCCCTATTGATGGGCATTTAGGTGTTCCCAAGATTTTGCTATTACAAAAAAAGTTATAATAACCATATTTTACTACATATCTTGGTATATAAATGTTACTTCAATAAAGAGACCTAGAAATAGAACTGTCAGATTGTAGGTTATGTGGATTTTCTTTTAAAGCACAGACAAATTGCTTTCTAATGTAGCTGTATTAATTTTATATGCATCAACATTGTGCAAGAATTGTCATTTCC
>NW_006296804.1:46332-59757 GCF_000327345.1 Myotis davidii | reverse complement strand
ATCCTTACCAACACTTGCTGTTGTCAGCCTTTAAAATGTTGACAATATTCTCAGAGAAAAAAGATCTCATTCCTGTTTTTTACTGTCTTATTCATCTCTATATCCCCAGCTCCTAGCAAGTACTTGGCACATGTTGGTTGCTTGATAAATATTTGCTCAGCTCTAATTCTGAAGTCACATATAGGTCTTAGCCCTGGACTGCTACTTCTGAACACAACAAGGTGTCTCCTTTCAGCAAGAACCAGAGGGAGATCCCAGTGTCCTCGCCTCTAGGCAAACCTGTGAGGAAGAGGTAAAGAAAAAGCTGCAGCCAGACCAGTTTTGCTCAGTGGGCAGAGCATCGGCCTACAGACTGAAAAGTCCCGGGTTCGATTCCGGTCAAGGGCATGTAACTTGGTTGCAGGCACATCCCCAGTAGGAGATGTGCAGGAGGCAGCTGGTTGATGTTTCTCTCTCATTAATGTTTCTAGCTCTCTATCCCTCTCCCTTCCTCTCTGTAAAAAACAATAAAATATATTTTTTTAAAAAGAAAAAGCTGCAGGTGATGTAATTTTCTGAAGATTTAGCATTCCCTAAGATAGAATTCAGTGAGTGAATTTTGACCTCTGCATCAATAATCCTTTACAATCAATCAGGTTAGCATCTAGCTCCTTCTATCCAAAAGCTAGGGGAATAGTTCAAAAGACAACAGGAGTGAGAAACAATACATCTGCTACGCAGTGGCTCTTTTGCATCAGTGGAAGGCAGACAAGTGTGAAAGGAATAGTTAGCTTTCTAGTGGTGTCCATGGAGGTGCTAGTTACAGACATTATGTATTCATGAAAACAGGTTTCCCTTTCCCCCTTGGCATATATCTAGACCAGTGGAATATGGACCAAAGTGATATAAAACATCTCCAGTTCTGACCCATTAAGGAACCTCCTATATAATATCTTCCATGTTATTTTCTCCTTAAAGCTGACTGGACTAAAGATAAACCCTAGAGCAACCCTAAGAATGCCATGTTAAAGATATCAGCTGTAAGATGGAAGGAGTCTGGATCCCTGGACCACCACTTGAAGAAGCAATATAAGTAAGGGAGAAACTTTATTGGTTTAAACCACTGAGAGTTCAGGGTTTATCTATTAGAGTAGCTAGCATTTACTCCAATGAATACAAGATTACACCTAGAATATTTGGCAAACCTTTTCAGAAACACAAATAATCCAGCATTTACATCTCTAAGTGAGGAGAGTTCATATTCTTTAGAGACATGACAGAACTGGCAATGTCACCTGTTAGAATAATTGTTAGTTAGTCTCACAAGACAGATAACACAAAGCATAACTGATATATCTACCAATGCAAATGCTATGCAACAATCACTAAAAAAATTTTCCCCAAAGATTGCAGAGCTGAAATAAACAACATTCTTGTCAGAAAAAAAACTTACCTAATCAGTTCTGTTGCCTAATCAAGTTATACTAGTAAAATGAAAGAGGAAGACATTACTAGCAAGTCTCCACTACGACTGTTAGGCATGAATTTAGTTTGATAGTGTCATAAATAAACAGTCCTCAATGAGAGCTGATGCTGCAGTTCTCAGCAGAAAGGCTTCAGGCTGCTTAAGTAGCTAGAGGCTGCAATATTGCGACTTCCTATCTGAAGGCTGAAAAAGTGGATACGGGGAAGAAAGAATGGAGAAGAGGAAATCTCATGTGTGTAGTTCTGGGCTATTTGATTTAGGATTAAAGTCCCAATATTTGCATTAAGATTTTGCCCAGTTTATAGTAACATTGTTTTAATTCTGGAGGTTCCTCACCTATAAAAATTTCTTGGCAAAGCAGGATATGTCTGATTCATCTCTGTATAGGGACTGCTTTGATAACCGTGATTAAACAAATGGCAAGGACAAAGTATTTAGCAAAATGCTTTTCTAGGAGTCACAAATGCTGCAGCGTAGATGACCACATAACATTTGGTTTTTTGCAAAAATAAAGTCATCTACACATTCATCAAACAAATATTCATTAAGTACCTCCTCTTTGCTAGTCAGTTTGGAAGAAAAGAAATACACAATCCTAACCTCAAGGTAGTGGAGCAGAGATACAAGTCAACAGCACCTAGAATACAGTGTAATCAGTACTCTGACAGATGAAAGAAAGTACATGGGAGCTGTATGATTCCAACTTGAGGAATCAGAGATTTTTTAGAAGATACTCAATGAACACTCACTGTGTGCCAGGTCCTGTTCTAGAGTTACGGAAGTGCCTGAGACACTTGCTCTTGTTCTAGGAACTCTAGGAGCTCATGGGGAACACATGGGAGATGTAGCCACCCAATAACCCCAAGGCAGTAGAAAAGTGCTGAACAGAGTATGTGTTGTGGGAGGTGCTACTAACTCAATATATCCAAGTCTTTTTTTCCTAATTTGACTCCACTTACTCCATAACTATGACAGAACAAGTGGTATCACATGGTAATGCCCCGACATGTCCAGAATGAGGACTCCCTCTTCCCAGGACTTCCTAGAGGTAAAGCTACCCAGTCTCAGAAGGAAAGCATAATGATTTCTGACCTCCTATTCATCTCAGTGGTGCTGAGCTTAGACATTTCCCTTGGGATGCCATTCCCCAAGGAATGTGATTCACGCTTTTAGACTCCACGTCCTTTCCCTTTTCCTCCAAAACTAGGTTATTTGTTCTTCATTTAGGAAACTAAGTTTATAGTTAGGGACCCGAAATCATTTTTTCTTATTATTACATCTTACAACCCAGAAATAGAAAAAGCAAGCTCAAAAGGCCTCACAGCTTGCAGAATACCTATTGTACCAGCCTCTGAAGGCTCAATGATGCCTTCCACCAGACATGATCAGAAAGTCTCATAAATCTGAAACCAGAAAGCCAGAGAGCCCAAAAGCTTGATCTTAAAGATCTGTAATCTTTGTCAATCCCTTAATTTTACAAATGAGCATACTGACAAAATGGCCCAACAGATAGTTAATGAGAGGATTGGAACTGCAATCAAGGTTTCTCAACCACTTTTGAGAACATAAGATTCAGGCCAATGTAAGAGTAAGAGAGATCCTAAGAGAATAAGAGATCTCCTAATAGAAAGAAAATTGAGGGCTCTAAGATCCAGCTGGCCCACCCAACATGGAAAACCTCCCTCCAATACTAAAATCAATAGGTTTGATTTCATTAAATGAACTTCCCCTCATCCACCACCCCTAATATAAACTACTATCAACACCTCCAGCTTGGAGGAAAACTGAGACAAGAGTGTTGGAATGCTCTCTTTGGGAGCAACCCTATTTATATACATTGAAGCATGATATGTAACAAATGAGAGAGGCCCTGAAGTTAATAGAAGCATCCCTTCCTTTAAGTGTAGTCCTTCACCACCCACCACCAATAGATCATAACAAGCCAATGTACACTAATGCACTGAGGTCTTTCCAGAATATAAATTAACAAATACAACTCCCAAGTATTCTCTCACTTCAGAGGGACTGTGGTACACAATGGGACAGAAGGGGACATGTCAATTCATTCTGGACAACAGGGGACATGGGGGAGAAGGTAGAAGGTAGCCAGTGGGCAACAAACAGCACATAATGTAGGCAAACAAAAACGTACAGGTATGAGACATGGCCTGGTCCTCCTCCACGATTTGGAGATTGCCAGAAAATGGAGAGAAGGAACTAGAAGAGAATCTCAGAGCTGAAAAATAAAAGCACAGGACTATCCATCACGTCCTCAATATTTCTTCCCTTTTCTTTTCTAGTTCCTGAAATAAGAAGTGTCTTGGCCTGGGGACCTAAAAGTATCTTGCAAAGAGAGGGAACAATTGTCACAATAAAATGATGGAGTCCTTCAAGAAAGGTGAATAGATAGATGCTGGAAAATAAGGCTTTGAAACCACTAGTCGTTTCTACTCAAATTCTTTTAAAAAATGTGCAACCATTCCGGTTGAGTATTGCTCTTGTCTCAAGACTTGCACACTCAAACAAAAGGGAATTACTTGTCTCTTATTGATATCCTTGTCCTACTTCCAAATTCAGCCAGTATCAAACAAAAGAAAAGATGAGAGGGTTGGGAGCAATGAAAGAATAATTTATTTCCACAAAATAAAGATCTTACAGGACCCTCCATGACCAGTTTACACAGATGTTTTTTTCCTTCAAACTCACATCACACTTGGGATTCTTTTTCATCTAGATGAGACAAAATGTTATTCAAAGTGCTTAGCTTAATTTATTCACAGCCACACTAACCCAGACACCAGAGACGCCAATTACATTTCCCATCATACCCAGGGCCTACAGGAAGCAGACTTTCCCCCTGAGATTTGTAGATGGTTTCACAGTCAAGTATTATGTTTAATCCAAAGTTCTTCCATCCAGAAGAATGTAGGAATATGACAGTTTTTCTTAATCCTTTATGTAGGCTTTAGAAAGTTGACTCCATCTGAAATGTGATACAGCAGCCTATGATAGCCAGAGTGAATGGAATTCTGAAAAAGTCAAATGAGTTGACAGAATGCTTTGTTTTTTTCTACTTTATTTATTCCATTAAGCTAAGAAAGCAAAAGAGGGGAAGTCACATTATCTATTCTACAGGCAAGAAGTTAATAGCTCTGAAGCACCCAGAAATAGGCCTCAGATAGACCAAGCATTTATACAAGGTTGTGTATAAAATTTTAGGAGCTTGGAAAGCTTCAATACTTTCAGTGTTTTCAAGCATATTAGTCTTGCTTCACACAAAGCATAATAAGTCTGGTTGATAGAAGAGAAATAATAATGCTGTTAATCGAAGCAGCTTGGAAGTGAATCATCCACTCCAACAATTCGCATTGATTTAATGCCCTTTGGACACTATGATTCAGTCCCTTCATGGAGGGTAATCACTATCTCACTTAGGCACCATTCACACTCATCTTTGTTTCTGCATAAACAAACAAACCAATGGCTTCCCATGATGCAGCCAGAAATATTGGCCTTTAAGTGATTGTGCCTCTGGAGAAAGAGCTCAGCTGTTACACAAAACTCAGGGCTGCAAACAACTTATTTCTTAAATGTATCAGTCCCCTTTGGTAGTTTATATTAACTAGGGAAGATGGTAAGGATAAGGTCAGTGTGAACCAGGGAAAAAACAAATCATAGGATAATGGAAAAGAAACACAGTTTTATTGCCCTCAAAGGAAAACAACTCAAGCTGGACTCAAAATGCTTTAAGGAAGTGTTGTCCCAGAATGGCCCGGAGAGAACTATTTAAAGAAAAATTAGGAATTATTTGTAATTGATACATCAGTTACTGCTATGTAAAGGGGAATTTCTAAACTTAAAGTATTTACAGTTTTTTAAAGATAGTTTATAGTATTTTTAATTGAATTTATTTGGGTGACATTGGTTTGCAAAACCATGCAGGTTTCAAGTGTATAACTCAATAAAACATCATCTGCACACTGCATTGTGTGCCCACCACCCTGAGCAAAGTCTCTTTCCATCCCCATTTCCCGCCTTTGCTTAACTCCACCTAGCCTCCACCTCCCTTTCCCTCTGGCTATCACCACACTGTTGGCTATGTCTATCTGTTATGTGTATTTTTTTTTATTAATCCCTTCACCTTGTTTCATCTAGCCCCCCAAACCCCCTCCCCTCTGACAGTTGTCAGTCTGTTCCATGTATCCATGCCTCTATTTCTATTTTGTTCATTCATTTTATTCATTTGATTCTACATATAAGTGAGAACATATGGTATTTGTCTTTCTCTAACTGGCTTATTTCACTTAGTATAATAATCTCCATGCTGTCACAAAAGGTAAGAGCCTCTTCTTTTTATGGCCGCATAGTATTCCCTTGTGTAAATGTATCAGTTTTTGTATCTACTCATCTACTGATGGGTACTTGGGCTGTTTCTAAAATGTCAAGTGCGGTAAACAGTCCTATATAAAACCAAGATGAAATTTTCCATGAAGAAAAGCTTTTCTAATATTAGTAAAATGGTAATAAATGTTGAAGTTGAATGATGGGTATATGGAAGTTCATTATACTTTCTCAACCTTTTTTGTATATGTTTAACATTTTCCACAGTAAAGCTCTTTTTTAGTATGTTTCTGAACAAAGGTAATTTCTGGTCAGCCCTCTGAGTTATTACAAATTTGAAATTACTGGGATTAATAGTGGAATTTTGACTCCATTATAAATTTTTATCACAGCTCTCAGACTCTTGAACTTTACTCTCTCAAACACAGCCTGCCTATATTCAAATTATTGGCAAGGGCAATTGGGATCTAACAGAGCCATAACTTGTTCTGCTTCTAGTAAAAATATCAAGGGAAGTCTGAGGGGGAAAGATGGGAAAGAGAAGATAGTGGGCCAGGAGATGAAGGACTAACCTTGAAAACCAAAGCCTGTTTTGATAGCTTCCCTGCTGTTAGCTTCCCACTTTTTCAGATAGACTTGTTATGGAGAGAAATTGTCCTACATTCTCTTGCTTTGGTTCTGTCAACCACCATCATAAATAGGCCACTTTCCCTGGCCAGAATAAGCTCAGCTAGATGGAGATCCCAGGGGTTCAGTCCATTGCTTTATTCTAATGAGAGGAAAACTTTTCATACTCTGGAGTGTCTTGCATACTGGGGCAATTCTTAATCAAGCACATTTATCATTTGTTTTGTTCCACTGAACATCTTGGAGGAGCTAGGAGTGAGGCTTGGAATTTCTCCTATATGTGACGGTTGCATTTTACCAAGAAAGTATTTCTAGGCAAGAAGCAATAATTCCTATAAACAAATTCAACTCTCCCCAAAGCAAAGTAAACTAAATTTAGGAAGGAAGATATTTTACAAAGTGAATTCCACTTACAAAGTCATGTAGGCTTTTTCAAGACTTCTGAACTGCAAAAGAAAAAGTTGGATAAACTTTCTGCTGCAGTTAGAATAACTAGCATACCCACAAATTTACCCTTGTCTCCATGGAGACAACTGGGCCTAGCAACTATCTAAACATTATATTATAGGAATTACAGATAAGCACCAGTGGTCGTAGGGGAAAACTATAAAAACTGAAAACGGAAACACTGTTCAACCATCTTGGGCTATAATCCTACCATGACACCATGGGAATCTATGTTGTATTTTTATTCATATTCCCATTGGACAAATTTCCTTCCCTTTAAACAAAGAGGACTCTAAAGCTGAAAAATTCAGGATGATTAAATTGATTTTAATGTTCATGAGGGAAACTGTCTTAAAGGCAGCCTTAGGAGAACATTAGGTCAAATTACCTTTCATACTGTTGGGCAAACATTTTTAAGACTTATGGTGTTCTACCCATTCAAAAACTTAATATGTAGCAGATACTCTGCTAGGTACTAAAAAATGACAATTTGAATTTTTCAAAGATGCTTTCACAACTGTATCTACTTTGACCCTCTAGATAACATAGGAGCTGTCATTAACTGCATTTTATCGCTAAAGAAATTAAGAATAATATGTGAAAAGATTTGCCAAAGGTCACACAACATTTCAGTGGATCCAGGAACCCTGGTCTTCTGACACCAAATCTCATTTTAGTTTCAGCTATACAACACCCCAGCACTCAAAGGCCAGCCACAGTGCTCCACAATGGGGGATATACTAAGATGAATGAAGTCACATGACTCAGCATGGCTCCTGAACATTAGTACTCTATGAATCTAAGACAATAACATTTATTGTATTGCTGGTTTTCAGTTTGTGAATTTTTTTAAATCCTCACCAGATGATAGTTTTCTATTGATTTTTAGAGAGAGTGGAAGGGAGGGGGAGAGATATAGAGAGAAACATCGATGTGAGAGAGACACATCGATTGGTTGCCTCCCACATGTGCCCTGACTGGGGCCAGAGATTGAGCCTACAACCCAGGTATGTGCCCTTGACCAGAAACAAACCTGGGACCCTTCAGTTTGCAGGCCAATGCTCTGAGCCAAACTGGCTAGGGCCAGTTTGTGGAATTTTATCAAGCTTCAAACTTATTATATGTGTACACCTCTGCATATATATTATACTTCAATAAAAAAGGTTTTTTACTGTTGACTCTATTGCAGCTGTCCTTCATTCCCCCATTCCCCGCTTTTGCCTCCCTCCACCCTACCCCTGCCCCTCTTAAGCCTCCACTACATTATCAATAAAAGTTTAAAAAAAACATTCTAAGTGTCCTAAAAGTATGTATGTTTTACTGTATAGACATCCTCAGTCCTTGTAGATACCATGTGTTCAACTTTTATGCCCTGGGGTCAAAGAGGTATGTTATTCACATGAAAATTATTTTGGAGTTCTCCTTCCTGAACCACTGGCTACAGTCTTAAATTTGTTTCTCTCTCATGAGAATATCATGGGTCAGCACATCATTAAAGCCTTTGCCTACCTGTTTTACTCTGATTCAAAGGGGAAAGGATGCTCTATTTCCTGGTAGACTGGCCCATGCCTAAACCTGCCCCCTATCCCTCATCTTTCTGCAAAAAACTAGTTCTTTATCATGACCATCTCGTTATCTGAACCAGTCATTTTAAGTGACATTTTCCCAATGTCATCCGCAAATCACCAATCAACAGCATTGTTTTATAGTCTTTCCAATTGACCAGAGGAAGCCACATAGTCAAGAGTACCTTAAAAAAACTGTAAATACTTTAGTTTAGAAGTTCCCCTTTACATAGTAGCAATTGATCTATCATTGGTTAATTGTACAAATTATGTAATCACATGGCTCAGTTTCTCCATCAGCACATTGATAACTATATACCATAGTTACATAGCTTTCAAATATATCTGAAATTAAGGTAAACATAATAAAATCTTGACTTAATTCTAACTCCTCACATTTACTTAGTCACTATTCCTTTTAATCTCATTTCTGAATTATCCCTTAAATTCAAACTTCCCTTCCTTCTTTAATATTTTTGTTTAATTCAGACTCTCCTTATTGCTTGTTAAGACTACCATCAAGCTCCTGACCATTCTCCTTGCCCCCAATCTCTCCCCACTCCAGCCCATCTCCACACTGCCACCAATGAAATCTCTATAAAACCAACCTGGTTATATCATGTCTCAATTAACTACATTCCCTGCATACCTTTTAGAATGACATGTAAGGCTCTTCTCTGTCAACCTCCCATCTACTTCTTAATATACCCTCATCTCCCATCACTTCTCCTGATATTCTACCCCCTGTACAGACAATGTTCCAGTCTTACAATTTCTATAAACACAGCACATTGTTTAATGTCTCTTTACCTTTGCACATCCTAGTCCCTCTGCCTGACATATGTGTCCTCCCTTCCTCTTTTAAAAATTCCTATTTATTCTTTAAATCTCAGTTCAAATGTCATCTTTTCTGAGAAACCTTCCCTAAGCTTTCCATGAAGAATACCTTTTATGTTAACATACCATCCTGGATATAAAATTATCACATCACTTATGCTCCTTATGATAACCATTACTTTGTCTCCTGAGTTTTTTAAGGAATGGCTGCATTTTTCATCTGTGTCCCCAATATATAACACAGTGTCTGGCCCCAAATGTTGCTCAATAAATGTTGTTAAGTAAATGAATGGTTGAGCTATGATAAGAAATGTTATTTATGGTCAACATACAACATATATGGTCAACAAAAAAAAGCATGATTATACTTCCTTGATGCCCCATTCTTTATTTGAAGCTTTTATGTAAGGATTTAAGAAATTTAGAACTGCAAGCTGGAAGAAGAAAAGTTTGTCCTACTGTATCTTTTTTGAGAACTGTTGTTCATTTTATGGATATAAGGGAAAGAAATTGACCATCGAAGTCTTTATTTCAGTCTTTCAACAGCAATGACTTAATTTTTATTTAAATTTCCTGCCACTATAGCAAGACTGCTAAAATAATTTGTTTTCCCATTTCCTCCTAAATGCCCTCCAACTTTATCTCTCATGCCCCTTCACACACACACTGAGGACTGATTTTCATTGTATTTAAGTAAAGTGCCAACTATTACACAATGTACATCAGAAGGCTGGTAATAAAGTAGGACCTTCTCCAAGGTCATTCATATATTCTCTGATATCTGGGAAAGTGCTGAGAGAAAAATAGGTAGATAACTCAATCTGTCATGTGGACCTAAGGAGACTATACAAATACCTCATTTCCATAACAACATTGTACTTAGTGTCCCAATATAATAAATGAATATGCTATGACTGAAGACTAAACAGAGGCTAATGGTAAATGCATTAATTAGGGACCTGTTTACACTTCTCCTGGGAAGGATGGTCATTTGTTACTGCTGCTGTCATGCAAGAATACTGTCTGAGTTTGGGTCTTCACTCTGGTATTTCATATAAGTTTGTGATATTCTCCTACATTACCATTTGCTGACAGGCATTAATAACACTAGTGAGAGCAGGAGACCTTGATTCAAACCCACAAATGATGAAAGTTGATATCGAGCCCTCATAATAAATTTATTAATGATAACGAGATAGAAGTAAAAAAGGAGGTATCTAGGCATGTGTTTTGTAGCACTTTCACATACTTCGATCAAAAGTAATTCTTCTGTCTTTTGATTTATCAGTTTCTTAGTTATATACACAAGAAAGAAGAATAATATTTTCCAGTAAGAGAAATCCTGAGAAAAGATAATAGATTGAGCTTTATTCAATTAATTACAATTATGAGTGACTATATTTCATAAAATCAAAAGATCACCAGCTTTTGCTTTAAAAATATGTGGTAGCCGAACCGGTTTGGCTCAGTGGATAGAGCGTTGGCCTGCAGACTCAAGGGTCCCAGGTTCGATTCCAGTCAAGGGCATGCCTCTCAGTTGCGGGCACATCCCCAGTGGGGGGCGTGCAAGAGGCAGCTGATCGATCTCTCTCATCGACTTTTCTAGCTCTCTATCCCTCTCCCTTCTTCTCTGTAAAAAATCAATAAAATATATTTTTGAAAAATAAAAATATGTGGTAATAGACATAAATTAGAGGGTTTATTCAGAGCATAAGGAGCATTTCCTAGTCATTCCCAAGCCTACTTGAAGTCTTCTAGTTTAGAAAAAAATGAGTGCATTAACAATTTGCCTCCCATATAATTGACTTCTTAGATAACCACACCCTTGACAAATAATCACATTTTAGTGATCAAAATAGTATGTTTTGACAATATTTCTGTTAACAATTTTACACTTTCATTATCTTTTTATCATGATTGAATGGCCAAATCCATCTATTTCTGATCAAGAGAGGACAACAGAATGCCAATGTCGAGGGTCATACCTTATGATCATTCATTGTTTGCACTGGTTTTACCAAGTTATAGACAGGTTTCATTGCAGACAACTGAATACAGAATGCCTAAACAACTGGTTGGGGTAAAAAAAAAATTCAAAAAGAACACCTGCATTGTCTAATGTAAAAAAAAATAATAGAATCAGTTGCATTATTACATTTAGTCTTTTATCAATCACTTCAAGCTAGGTGCTCAGACCAGTAGTCCTGAGTAGTTATAATCATATTAAACAGTGATTAATACATTAGTTTTATCAAGTTGTATTATCAACCTGAGAAGCCCAATTATTAAATTGTGAATGTAGCTGTATATTCTGAGGCATAAAACAGACAAGGAGGTCTCTGCCATCTTTTAAGTGGAACATTATTTTGTTAAAACTTTAAAAACTGTATAGTGCCACATAAGGGTCCCAGAGTGAAGGCAGAGAGATGGCATTTTTAAGAGAGTGATTACCCACTAGGCTGTTAGGCTTTTTTAGGAGTCTATTTCAATAGGATTCTGGTTTGAATTAAGCACAAAATGGAGCTGTAATACACAAGAGGCCTAATACTAGCCATGAGTTTGGTCTCAGAGCTAAGAGACAGATGGCTTCCCATTGCCTCTCAGATGCTTTTAAGTTATAAGCATGTTGGTTATTTCATTCTGCTAAGAATCTGCATGCTCTGTGGTCACATGATCTAGCAGCCCCCCAGAGAATACTCAGGATGTGGATAGCTTCCAGCTGTCTCTTGTTGCCTTTGTGTTACAGACCCACATTTTAAAACCATAATTGGGACTCTCTCTACCCAGGGTCCTGTTGCCTCTGAGCCCAGTCACAAGACAGCAAGTGGCATCTAGGTTTCTGTTACAATTTAAAGGTGGGAATCAGAATCAGAGGATCCACTTAAGCAGTTCACTAACTCTGCAGGACAAAGATGATGTTGTGAACAAAGGGTTTTAAGGTACAACTATAATTGCCAAGATGCTTGACATCACATGAAACAAGCTGATTCAATTTGTAAGAAATTTCTCTATTATAAGTAGCTAGCTGGTAGTGAAACAGTTCAGTCCATACAGCCACACTGGGTATGCATTACAAACCAAGTTTACTCGTTTCTGACTTCATTAAAGTAATGAATATTTATTGAGTACCTATTATGTGCCAGGCATTGCACTGGATCCTATAAATACAGCAGTGAACAAGACAGATGTAGTTCCTGACTTCACAGGATTTATTTTGTTTGAGCTAGGGGCAGTATAGTGTAAATGTTAAGGACTGCAACCAGACTACCTAGGGTATAAATCCTGTTCTTGCACTTACTAGTTTTGTGACCGTGGCAAATCACTGTGCACCTTAATTTCCTCATCTGAAAACTGTGATAAGATTGGTATCTAATTCACTGTGTTGGAATGAGAATTAAATGGATTGCTATTTTAAAAACTTAGAACAATGTCTGTAACATGGTAAGTACTATATAAGTGTAGGATGTTCTTGTTAACTCTGTTCTGTAGTGTCTGCTGATCACCCTGGAAACAATAGTCTGATATCCATAATTTATTGTTTTCAAGGTATAGCATGATTCCTCTTACCACTCACAACAAGCATTCTCCTACTTCTGAAGTAAAAGGGCCAATATAATTTCAAGACCTACTACTATTAAGATCCTAAAGCATGTCTCTGCCACCTCTTGGCCTCAATTATTCATCTGTAAATGAGAGGCTGTAAATGTATGATCTGGTATCCTATCTAATAAAAGAGAAACTTGGTAATTGGCGTACGACCGCTACCCTTCCCATTGGCTAATCAAGGGCGAAATGCAAATTAACTGCCAGCCAAGATGGCGGCCGGCAGCCAGGCAGCTTAAACTAAACATGAGGCTTGCTTGATTCAGGACAGAGGACCTCCACCGTTCCCCGCCTGCCACTGCAGGCCTTTGAGCGGGCAGTTTGAAACATAGTAACATATAGAAGCTAAAAAAAACTCCAGAAACCTGCTTTCAGCGAGCCAGGATCTCAGAGCTGGAGTGGATAAGAGTTTCGATTATAGAACCCAAATAAACCAGATACCTGCTTTCAGCAGCAGAGGCCTCAAAGCTGGAACCAGAGCTAAAGCTGGCCCAGAATAAAAAACGGAAAAAAAGAAAAGGAGCAGTTGGGGACTTCAGT
>NW_006296804.1:43147-45831 GCF_000327345.1 Myotis davidii | reverse complement strand
CAGGGGGTGGTGTCCTGACCCCCCAATCAGCCCTACCCTGAGCGTGACTGAGGGTAGCATCACAACCTCCCAATCCGCCCTGCTCTGTGCATGACAGGGGAAGGTGCCCCAACTCCCCAATCGGTCCTGCTCTGAGCCCGATCAGGGGCTGCACCTAGGGATTAGGCCTGCCCTCTGCCACCCGGGAGCAGGCCTAAGCCAGCAGGTCGTTATCTCCTGAGGGGTCCCAGACTTCGAGAGGGCACAGGCTGGGCTGAGGGACCCTCCCCCTCCCCCCCGAGTGCACAAATTTTTGTGCACCAGGCCTCTAGTTCATAATAAAATGTTGTGTTTGAATACTGGTTTCACCATTTACTAGCTCCATGATCTGCAACAAGTTCATCTTAGGAGATTTTCTTTTGTCTTTGTTGTTCATCAATTTTACCATGGTGTGTCTAGAAATATGACTTATTTTTTATGTTAGTGTCTATAAATGTAATTGTCCTTTAACTGTGGGAAGGCACAATTTTTTTAAGTTTTTGAAATTTTATTATTGTTTTTCTTTTATTTTTTTTTTCTATACTGTTTGGATATTTTTTTATTTGATTAAGTAATAACTATTAAGTAATAACTATTAACTATTAAGTAATAACTATAATATGTGTCCTTATCCCCACATTACCCCTCATCCCTCCGACTCATGCCCTCACCCCCTGTTGTCTGTGTCCATTGGTTAGGCCTATATGCCTCCATATAAGTCCTTTGGTTGATCTCTCCCGCTTACCGCCACCCTCCCCTACCTTCCCTCTGATGTTTGACCGTCTGATCAATGCATCTCTTGAAATATGATTTATTTTTATTCATTCTATTCAGAATTCACGTCATTCATCAACTGTGGAAAATTCTCAGTCATCACTTTAAAAATTGCCTCTCACCCATTCTCTCTAGTTCTTCCTTTTTGAACTCATTTTAGACATATGTTGGACCTTTTCAATCTATCCATGTCTCTTAGCTTCTATTTAATTATTAATATAATCTTCGCCTGAGAATATGTTTTCATTGATTTTTTAGAAAGAGAAAAAGGGAGACGGGGAAAAAGAGAGAGACAAGGGGAGGGGGGAGAGAGAGAGAGAGATCAACGTGAGATAGAAACATCAATCACTTGCCTCCTGTACATGCCCTGACTAGGGATCAAACCTGCAACCTAGGCATGTGTCCTGACCCAGAATCATCGGATGATACTCCAACCAACTTAGCCACACTAGCCAGAGTTCTTAGCCTCTCTTTACACCTCTCAAATAGTAGTTTAAACATAAGATGTTAAAATGTCAAGATGTATGCCCTTAGTAACTTTGATTTTAAAACTCTGTCAATTAACCTACTCAAAGAGACAATTCAGTCAAATATTTTGGCTAATTTTTTTTTTAATTCAACTAGTCATCTGAGTAAACCAACTGTTTTTGATGCCTTAAAGATGGCCATAAAGAAAATGGACCAGCCAAGGATTTCTAAAGTTGTCCTCAAATCAAAAACTAACTATTTTTAGAGAGAACATGAAAATTGTAAGTTAAATGGAGGTACTATTAATAATAATTACTCAATAAGACAAAATGGCGGCAGAATAGATGGACGTGTCCCAAACCTTGTCCCAGAACAAATAGAACAAGCAACTAAATCGAATAACATCCACCCCAAATTGGTGAAGTAGACACAGCTAGTGAGACAAACCACAGCTGGGAGGGGCAGAGGACACCTGGAGAATAGTAAAATTGGTGATCTGGGCTGGGGAGAACTGCGAGACCTCTGAGCCAAGAGGATCAGAGGGAAACTGCATGGTACCAAGCCACATCCCTTGGGACAGGCACAGCATCTGACTGTGGAAAGGAAGTCCTCAGGACTGCTGGTGGCAGGGGATTCTAGATCTGGGTCCACAGTCATGAGATACAGAGCCCAGAGGGGGCATTCTGAATGGCTGCCCAGACCCTGCAGTGCCAGGAGAAGTGGAGCTCACAGAGGCACAGCTCTTTCCCCTCTTTGTGGTCTTTGCTTTTGTTCATTGAACCTAGTTCATAGGACCTTTTGGCTATAGACACTCACCCATGGCTGCGGTGCAGGAGGAGGTATGGACTTTGGGAGTCTGGGGAGAGACGGGTGAGGAGAGGGCCCATGAGAGGTGGCCATGAGTCTGGCACTGAGTCACACTTGACTCATGGGACATAAGTAGCCATTTTCTCCTGAAGAGATAGCCCCTCCCTGCAGTCTCCAGGCAACCAATACAACCACACCCAGACAATACCGTGAGTGTTACAAAGGATAAAAAAAAAATCTGAATATTCCCTGAGAGTCCACAGGGACTGGCCTAAAAATAAGCCTTCAGGCCCAGGAACAGAAAACTGAGAAGCCACATACAGTACAGAAGAGTAGGATCTTAAACCAGCCAAAGAAATGACACTTCAGTTTTTCATTTTTATTTGATAATATTTTATTATTACTTTATCTCTCTTTTCGTTTTGCTTTATTTTCCGTTTTTCATGTTTCTTTTTTTACATTAAGTTCTTTTTTTTTGCTTAAAGTATTACAAAGGGTATTGCAAATGTGTCCAATTTTCCCCCCGCCCTAGAGAGTCCCCTAGCCTCCCCTGTCCCCCAGTGTCTTATGTCCATTGGTTATGCTTATATGCATGCATACAAGTCCTTTGGTTGATC
>NW_006296804.1:39674-40627 GCF_000327345.1 Myotis davidii | reverse complement strand
TTTTTATTTTATCCTATTTTTTTAAATTATTTTTTTCAATTTTTTTTCTTTTCTTTCTCTTTCTTCTTATCTACTCATCCTCTTTCTACTTCCTCTATACTGAACTGAGGTCCTCCCCATATTCATCCAATTCTTAACCTTACTTTCTGTATATAAGATTCTGCCCCCACCCTCTTTACTGGGAATTTGGTTTTTGTTATGTTTTGGTTTACCTGTTTGTTCTCTGGTGTTTTCTCCCTTATACACATATTTTTTCCCTCTTTCTTACTTTTTCTTCTTTTTCTTTGTTCTCATACCATTTTTTGTCTCTTCAATATCATTTGTGCTCTCTTTTCTCTCCCCAATTTCTCTTTTCTCTCGTGGTCACTTATATTGTGGTTATCAGTGTTGTGAGTACAATCATGTTTCGTTCACTTTATATCGTGTCTTGTTGAGGTGAATTTTATCCTGTTTGGCCAATGTACTAGAGAGCAAGCCACATAACCAGACACCCGAAGAGGAGACTCCATCCATGAATAGGTCAATAACATTCCAGACCCAACTACAGAGGCAGGAAGAAGGCGGCAGTGAGGGAGACAGCATGAGTGAGGGAGCAAAAGAGGAGTGTGTGGTCATGTGTGTGTGGGGTGTGTGTGTGTATGTGTGTGTGACTGAGGCACAGTTAGATCCTGCAGGACCTTTGAGGCAGGCTAACTGTGCTCGCCAAACTAGGCAGCCCCTGCTACTGTTGCAAACAGTCCCGGAGCAGACAGCTCTTCCTCAGAGACCTCACCTTTTTGAAGACAAAACGGACATCATCCAGAACCACAGGAAGGCTGGCTGAATGGAAATTCTACAACTAGAAGGAAAGAGAAAAGCACACAGAGACTAAGAGGAGGTGCGGAAGTAAAGTGCAGAGGTACAGAGGCACAGATGGAAAGGGCTGGCAACTGAGGACTTGATTGTCTTTCTCA
>NW_006296804.1:37015-37964 GCF_000327345.1 Myotis davidii | reverse complement strand
TAAAAAAATCAATAACTTATGTAGGAATCAAGAAGAAATGAAGAGTGATATAGCTGCAATAAAAAACACCATGGAAAATTTCAACAGTAGACTACGAGAAGCAGAGGACCGAATTAGTGAATTATAAGACAGGGAAGCAAAACACACCCAAACTGAATTGCAATTGGAGAAAAAAAATAAAAGACAGGAGGAGAGCCTAAGGGAGCTATGGGACAACATGAAATGAAGCAACATACGAATATAGGGGTGCCAGAAGAACAGGAAGAGGAACAAGGTTTAGAAAACCTATTTGAAGAAATATTGTCTGAAAACTTCCCTGAGGTGAAGAAGAAAAAGTCAAGCATGCCCAGAGAGTCCCAAAGTAGATGAACCCGAAAAGACCCACACCAAGACGTGTCATAATTATGATGGCAAATGTTCAGGACAAAGAGAGAATCTTAAAGGCTGCAAGAGAGAGACAGAAAGTTACCTACAAGGGATCTCCCAGTAGATTATCAAATGATTTCTCAACAGAAACACATCAGGTCAGAATAGAATGGATGGAAATTTACAAAGTGATGCAAAGCAAAAGACTGAATCCAAGAATACTCTATCCAGCAAGGCTATCATTCAAACTTGAAGGGGAAATAAGAAGCTTCACAGACAAAAAAAGGCTAATGGAGTTTAGCACCACCAAGCGAGCAATGCAAGGAATGATAAAGGGTCTGGTATAAAGAGAAGAAATAAAAAGCTCAGAAAGAAAACAGCCACACAAAAAAAGAAATGGCTACAAACAAGTACCTATCAATAGTAACTTTAAATGTAAACGGACTAAATGCTCCAACCAAAAGACATTGAGTGGCTGAATGGATAAAAAACCCATACATGTGCTCTCTACAAGAAACCCATCTCATTAGAAGGGACTCACAAAGACTGAAAGTGAAAGGATGGAAAACATATCTTTCAGGCA
>NW_006296804.1:24658-36734 GCF_000327345.1 Myotis davidii | reverse complement strand
GCAATAATAACTTTAAATGTAAATGGAATAATGCTCCAATCAAAGGACATCGAGTGGCTGAATGGATAAAAAGACATGACCCATATATATGCTGTCTACAAGAGACCCACCTCTTTAGAAGGGACTCACACAGACTGAAAGTGAAGAGATAGTAGGGGACTTAAACACACCACTGACATCATTGGATAAATCCTCTAAACAAAAAATCAGCAAAGAAACAGCACTCCTAAATGACTCACTACATCAGATGGACTTAATTGACATCTTCAGAACATTACACCCCAAAGACACAGAATATACGTTCTTCTCAAGTGCACATGGGACATTTTCAAAAATAGACCACATATTGGGTCACAAACAAAGTCTCCCCAAATTCCAGAAGATTGAAATCATAAACAGCATCTTCTCAGACGAGGATGGAATAATATTAGAAATAAACTACAATAAAAACAACCCAAAATACTCAAACACCTGGAAGCTGAATAGCATGCTATTAAATATTGATTGGGTTACCAATGAGATCAAAGAAGAAATTAAAAACATCCTGGAAACTAATGACAATGAAAACACAACAGTCCAAAACCTATGGGACATAATGAAAGCAGTCCTGAGAGGGAAGGTTATAGCTCTACAGGCCTACCTCAAAAAATAAGAAAAAAATGGTAGTAAATCATCTAGCTCCACAACTCAAAGAATTAAACAGACAGCAACAAGAAAAGCCCAGATTGAGCAGGAGGAAGGAGATAATAAAGTTGAGAGCAGAAATAAATAACATAGAGACCAGGAAAACAATACAAAATATCAATGAAGCCAAGAGCTGGTTCTTTGAAAGGATAAACAGGATTGATGAAACTCTAGCCAGGCTCACCAAGAAGCAAAGAGAGAGGACCCAAGTAAACACAATCAGAAATGAAAGAGGCAAAATAACAACAGACTCCACAGAAATACAAAGGATTATTTAAAAATACTATGAACACTCTATTCCAACAAACTAGACAACCTGGAGGAAATGGACATATTCCTAGAAAAATAGAAATTGAAGCAGTCATCAAAAAGCTTCCAGCAAACAAATCCCAGAACCAGATGGCTTCACAGGGGAGTTTTACCAAACATTCAAGGAAGATCTAAAACATATCCTCCTCAGACTATTCCAAAAAATTCAAGAGGAAGGAACACTTCCAAGATCATTCTATGAAGCCAGCATCACCCTAATACCAAAACCACATAAAGACAACATAAGGAAAGAGAATTACAGGCCAATGTCTCTTATGAATATAGATGCCAAAATCCTCAACAAAATTCTAGCAAATCAGATCCAGCAGTACATCAGAAAGATCATGCACCATGACCAAGTAGGATTTATCCCAGGGATGCAAGGGTGGTACAATATCTGCAAATCAATAAATGTGGTACATCTCATAAACAAATTGAAAGAAAAAAAACACATAGTCATATCAATTGACGCAGAAAAAGCATTTGACAAAATCCAACACCCTTTCTTGATAAAAACTTTCAGCAAGGTGGGAATAGAAGGATCATTCCTCAACATAATAAAAGCCATATAGGACAAACCGACAGCTAACACACTCAATGGGCAAAAACTAAAACCATTTCCCCTAAGAACAGGAACAATACAGGGATACCCACTTTCACCACTCCTGTTCAACATAGCACTGGAAGTAGTAGCCATTGTTATCAGACAAGAAGAACAAAAAAAGGCATCCAAATTGGAAAAGAAGAAGTAAAACTGTCCTTATTTGCAGATGACATGATATTGTACATAGAAAACCCTAAAAACTCCATCAAAAAATTATTATACTTAATAAATGAATTCGGCAATGTAGCAGGATACAAAATTAACGCCAAGAAATCAATGGCATTTCTATACACCAATAGTGAACTTATAGAAAGAGAGACTAAAAAAACAATCCCATTTACCATCGCACCAAAAAAATGTAAGATACCTAGGAATATCAATGGCATTTCTATACACCAATAGTGAACTTACAGAAAGAAAGACTAAAAAAGCAATTCCATTTACCATCGCACCAAAAAAATCAAGATACCTAGGGTTAAACTTAACAAAGGAGGTAAAAGATTTATATGCGAAAAACTACAGGACACTGAAAAAAGAGATAGAGGAAGACATAAACAGATGGAAGAACATACCGTGTTCATGCCGAAGCAAGTTCTTCACTGATACTGCTCTTCAGGCAATGAAAACTAAAGAGAAAATAAACAAATGGGACTACATCAAAATAAAAAGCTTCTGCACAGCAAAAGAAATCATCAACAAAACAAGAAAATCCACTTCATGTCAGATCATATTTGCCAATATTGTCACCAATATTGCCAATACTTGTCAATATTGATAAGGGTTTAATCTGCAACATTTACAGCTAAGTCATACAACTTATCAAACGTAAGATAAACAACCCAATTAAAAAATGGGCAATGGACCTAAATAGATACTTTTTGAAAGAAGACAAAAGGAAGGCCAAGAGACATGAAAACATGCTCAAAGGCATTAATCATCTGAGAGATGAAAATCAAAACAACAATGCGGTACCATCTCACACCTGTCAGAATGGCAATCATCAACAAATCAACAAACGACAAGTGCTGGAGAGGATGTGAAGAAAAAGGAACCATCTTGCACTGCTGGTGGGAATGCAGACTAGTGCAACCACTGTAGAGAATAGTATAGTTTCCTCAAAAAAACAAAAAATGGAACTACCATTTGACCCAGTGATCCCACTTCTGGGAATATATCTCACAAAACTAGAAACACCAATCAGAAAGGATATATGCACCCCTATGTACATAGTGGCAAAATTTACCATAACTAAGATTTGGAAACAGCCTAAGTGCCCATCAGCAGATGAATGGATTAAAAAACTGTAGTACATCTACACAATGGAATACTATGCTGCTGTAAAAAGAAGGAATTCTTACCATTTGCAACAGCATGGATGGACCTGGAGAGCATTATGCTAAGCGAAATAAGCCAGTCAGAGAAAGATAAATATCACATCACCTGCTGTCGAAGGAGTCCTGAGGGATCCGCCGGTCCAACTACGTATGTGATCCCCGATAGGTCTTTAAAAATGAGGGGGAATGGACACATATGTAATACCCTTTGTAATAAAAAATTTAAAAAAAAATAATTACTCATCTCCCATGTTATAAGTTAGAAAAAAATTATAAAGCATTTATAAACAAGCTTATACTATTGTAACATACTATAAAGGCAGAGGACCAAGATAGTACTTTCCCAGTTAATTATGTGCTTCTAATATGGAGAAAAACTTCTTAAAATATTTTTGGGTGTCAAACTTTAATACAAAAGTCCTCCTTTTTAAAAGTATGACATAAAAACAAAAATATTAATCCAAAAGGCATTAATTATCTTCCTATAATATTCATAGCACTATGTATGATTCTGACGCTATTCAGGAAATCAAAGACATGGTCTCTGTCCTTAAAGTATTTGAATTCTCATTGGAAAAACACAAGCTAACCACATAAGAGAGGGAAGAACAAAAACACTTGTAGAAAACTTTCATCCAGTGTTTGCTATGTGCTGGGCATGTTCACATCTAATCCTCACCACATTACTACAAAATGTGTTGTTTATTCATTCATTCATTTATTTAAATGATGCAGATATGCCCAAGGTTAAAGCACTAGCAAAAGTACAAGTTCAGATTCAAATTCAGATCTGATGCCAGAGCCATTATTTCCACTATAATCATACTGCAAAATGATTAATTTAATCATGCAGATTAAGAGTACTGACAAGAGAGACAGTAAAGTATATGGCTGAATTCATGGAATTTGGAATCAGATTAACCTGAGTTCAAATACCAGCTGTGTGATATTGGACAAGTTACTTAACCTTCCTGAGCCTCTTATTGGTAAAACTAGAGGCCCAGTGCACGAAATTTATGCATGGGGGGGGTGTTCCTCAGCCCGGCCTGTACCCTCTCCAATCTGGGACCCCTTGGGGGATGTCTGACTGCCAGTTTAGGCCTAAACCAGCAGTCAGACATCCCTCTCACAATCCGGGACTGCTGGCTCCTAACCACTTCCCTGCCTGCCTGCCTGATTGCCCTTATGCCCTCCCCTGCCAGCCTGATGGCCCCTAACTGCCCTCCCCTGCCAGCCTGGTTGCTCCCAACTGCCTTCCCCTGCCAGCCTGGTCGTCCCTAACTTCCCTCCCCCGCCAGCCATCTTGTGGCAGCCATCTTGTGGTGGCCATCTTGTGGTGACCATCTTGTGATGATGTGAGGTTGGCCATCTTGTGATGACGTGATGCCACCTAGGCTTTTATTATATAGGATAGGCACAATAATAATACTTATTCATAGTATTGTGGTGATGAAGTGAAAAAATGTACATAAAATAATTGACATAGTGCTTTGCATAGTACAGTAAATGATAAACAAGTATCAGTGTGACACTGATAAAAGTTTTTTTAAACCACAAACTAACTTTTCTGCTTCTATATTCTAAGGAGAAGGCATATTTCCTACCAGTGGGGATATGTTCCCTTCCCCTCACATGTATTAGTGGAAAAGGAGAAGAAAAATATACAGTTCATAGTCTCTGCCAGTTCTTTGAGCTGCTAAAGTAAGGTACTCTGGAAATATGGACAACTGCTCTAGCTGGTATTGCTAAATGGTTACAGTGTTGTCCTGCTCACTGAAAGTTCGCAGGTTCAACTCCCGGCCAAGGGCCCATAACTGGGTTGCATGTTCAATAGCCAGCCCTTGTTGGGGCATGTGCAGAAGGCAACGAATGGATGTGTCACTCTCACATCTCTCTCTCTTCATCTCTCTGTCTCTCTCTCTCTCTCTGCTTTCCCCTCTCTCTGTCCCTTCCACTCTCTCTAAAAATCAATGGAAAAAAATATCCTCAGGTGAGGATTAACCAAAAAAAGAGAAAATATGGACTGCTATACCTAAAATATATTTTAGATATAGCAAGGGAGTCCCTAGACAATAAGGGTGAAAAGCCAAATTGTTTTCAGTTGGCAATATAGAACTTTTCCATCAACCCAAATCTTGAGTTGACATCTGGATAACATAAATAAGAATTGTGGGAGTTCAAAGACAGGCAGATAAGATGGGAGGTCATCACCCTAACCGGTTTGGCTCAGTGGATAGAGCTTCGGCCTGCGGACTGAAAGGTCCCAGGTTCGATTCCGGTCAAGGGCATGTCCCTTGGTTGTGGGCACATCCCCAGTGGGGAGTGTGCAGGAGGCAGCTGGTCGATGTTTCTCTATCATCAATGTTTCTACCTCTCTATCCCTCTCCCTTCCTCTCTGTAAAAAATCAATAAAATATATTTTAAAAAAAGATGGGAGGTCATCTGGGACATGTCACTGCACTGATCACATTCAGCTAATTTGGCTGCATAGGAGAGAAGCCCTTCTTTCTTAATTGCTTCATGGGTATCGTTTTTTAAACCCTCCCAGGTAATAAAGGCTCATGTTTCTTTCTATCAGGGGCCAGCAAGAAGCTGGACCTCCCTGCTAGAACCACAGAACAAGCAAGCTATTAAGAAGGATCTAGAATAACCAGAGAGGGTTGTCTGAAGGAGAGAGTCTTGGGTTGGACGTGACAGAAACAAATGGATCCAATATGTTTGGGAAATTGAAAAGAAATAATCCAGGAAGAAAGAAATAGAAATAACAGCTCAATGTGTCTAGAAAAGAACTCCACCTTGGAAAACAAAGGACCCTAACTCCCTCTTTTTTTCCCAACATATGGGAAACGGCCTATTGTCTTCACTAGCAGAGAGGTGTGAACAAGGAGCCCGGAATGCTGGTGACCCTTGAGCCCTGGCAAAGGTCAGAGCTATGCACCCACTGTTTAGTCAAGACAATGGTAGCTGAAGCAACTTCCCCACCTGGTAGTCATGTAAATCCTTACTGATAAGTAGTCTGTCTATTACTGGAACTTGCCTGCCTAAGGGCTATAGGTGTATCCCAAATTGAATAAAAGGATGGCAAGGCCTGAGCCCAAGTGGAGTCCTTCCTCTTGGGATGGGTTCCCGCTTGCGCACCCCCCCCCCCCCCGGCAATTTCCAAATTATTATTTCTTCTCTCATCTTTTTCATTTGCATTTGGCCCCTTCTCCAGATCCCGAACCCTGAACTACACGGGACGTGGGTTCATACACACCAACACAGTACAGATGTTGAGAGTATAAATTAGAATTTATGGGAGAAAATGTGTTCAATTAGTCCTGGTGGATAAGACTGAGTCCAATCAGGAAACAGAAATCACATTGTAACTTAACAGGAAAAGTTTAACGTGAAGAATTGTTAAGCTATAATAGAAAAACAACTATGAAAATATAAAGAGAACTCAAAGGGGTAACCTAGAGATCACAGTCAGGATACAAGGAAGGCCAACCTTTGAAGAAGTACCCCTCCCCATGGCTGGAGATCAGACCTTGCTGGAGAAAGTTTGATTGCAGCCCAATACATGACAGAGAAGTTCTCTGGTGGCTGAGGCCAGAACTGATCCTCAGATGCCAGGAACAAGGAAACAGCTCTCTGGAATACAGGTAAACCGAGGTTGGTAGGTGGGTATCCAAAGGGAGCTGTGGTGCGGCTGTAGCACAAGGTCTGGAATACATGGTATCCACATCAAAAAGGCTGCAGTGAGGTAGTCAGAAGGGCCTGGCCAGGGTCACAGAAGGACTGTGCACTCTGAATGCAAAACCAGGGCAGAGCTCTACAGATGTCCTCACACCCATGTACCATGGATGGGCCATGCAGCTGGAGCAAGAAAAAGCAAAATTCAGCACCTGGGACCAGGAGAAGAAAGCCCCTACTTCTGAAATATGCCTTCAGCTTTCTTAGCTGATGGCTAACAAAGCTTAAAACTGTGCTCACTATAAAGAAATGCTTAAAGAGTCCAGTTTGACTAAACAGCTGGACACGGTAGCCTAACCAAACTGACCCATAAAATTGACTATCACAGATACCAATGCCATGTGTTTTGAAATGAAAGTGCCAACTCAGCTTTTAGTTATCTATCTTTTAAAAGGACTAAGGAATTAATTTTGTATAGGGTGCCCAGCCCCTACAACACCTGATCACCTCTCCATATGATCAGGCATCCAGGCTACTGCTGTTGGGCTACTCTAAGACCACAACTATCTGGCTTCATACCAGTATTTGGGGATATTTGGCAGGAGCTGAATTTTCTCTAGGACTATCTAAGGCAGCGGTTCTCAACCTGTGGGTCACCAACCTGTGGGTCGCGACCCCTTTGGGAGTCAAATGACCCTTTCACAGGGGTCGCCTAAGACCATTGGAAAACACATATATAATTACATATTGTTTTTGTGATTAATCACTATGCTTTAATTATGTTCAATTTGTAACAATGAAAATACATCCTGCATATCAGATATTTACATTATGATTCATAACAGTAGCAAAATTACAGTTATGAAGTAGCACGAAAATAATTTTATGGTTGGGGGTCACCACAACATGAGGAACTGTATTAAAGGGTCACAGCATTAGGAAGGTTGAGAACCACTGATCTAAGGCAATATACCCCAGACGCAACCAGTATTGTCCCTGTCGAACTTGCTAGGACCAACTGACAAGAAGTAGCAATGAAGAAGGATTCAATTCCTCCTCTATCAGACTGCCCTAAACCCTTCCTGAAGTGGTGAGAACCCAGAACCCTACCACTCCTCTTTGCCTAGGAAGCCCACCTTCCTCTCCACTAGGTCTCTTGAAAACTAAAAAAGGCCTTAATGCTTGCTTAGATTTATATCTGCACTCTGTGAGGCTGTGCCTATATAAAAGTATATTCATCCAGAGAAAGTACCTGCTTTCCTCTCTCCAGAAACTAGAAAATTAATCTTTCAGCTGATCTGCAAATTTTCTTAGGAACACTTTCCTCTAAATAAATCTTATCCCCAAATTTACTATGCTAAACAGAAAAAGGCAAAACATCAGTTATTTAAAATAGAGGATCCTCCCTGATCTCTATTGGCACCCCATTCATTCTGACCCCTCAGGGAGCTCCTCAGAATCCCTAGGGTCTGTCAGAGCACAATTTAAAGAGTATGATGGAATGAACCCAGACAGACATAAATACATGTCAGGGAAGCAGTACTGCATTGAGGTAAAAGCATAACTCTAGAAATTTTAATTCCTAGCTGTTATTTCACCACTTTAAGCACCTAAAAATGGAATTATAGTACAGTAGTTCCCCCTTATCTACAGGGCATAGGTTCTAAGACCCCAATAGATGCCTGAAACCACAGATAGTACCAAAACCTATATACTACGTTTTCCCCTCATATATATCACATATGCATACCTATGAAAAAGTTTAATTTATAAATTAGGTACAGTAAGAGATTAATAATAATAACTAATAATAAAAGAACAATATAAATATACTGTAATAAAAATTATGTGAATGTGAGAACTCTCTTTTTCTCTCTCTCATAACAATGATAACTGAGACAGTTACTAAGTGACTAATGGGTGGGTGTACATACAGCATGGATATATGGATACACTGGACAAAGGAATGATTCACATCCTGGTGGAAATTTCATCATGCTACCAAAAACAACACACAATTTAAAACTTATTAGTTGTTTATTTCTGGAATTTTCAATTTAATATTTTCACAGCCTGGTTGATCACAGGTAACTGAAACTGCAAAAAGCAAAACTGTAGATAAGAGGGGACTATGGTACCTTCCTCAAATAAATGTTGATAAAATTATATGTAAATAATGAATTTTTTTCTTTAAGTTCTACAAAAGTTAGGTATTATTTACTACCTATCTGAAGGAATGCCATTCTCTTTCTTATTTGTTTCTGGACTGCTCTGGGATCTTTTCAGAGTATTTGGCCCTGTCACTTGAGCCTGGAAACTGTCATTCATTATTTCATTCAGCAAATATTTATTGAGCATCACCAATATATCTAACACATAGCCAGGAATTAAAGAGAGAGTAGTGACTGAGAAAGAGAAATCGTCACCCACATAGAGCTCACATTCTAGTGAGAGAGACATAAAGTAACAATAATTATAAAATCTAGGAAGAAGTACAGGGTGCAACAAGATCACATAAAATGAGTACCTGGCCTAGGTGGGGTAGATAATTGGAGCACCCCCCCCCCACCGCCCAAAAAAAATGTCACCCAAAATGAATCCTGAAAGATAAATTAAAGCTGAAGAGGGAAAAGAAAGAACACAGTGCTTTTGAGAAACTGAAAACAATTCTGTCTGATTGTAGCATAGTATGAGGAAGGGGATAGGGCAGACAATGGAAAAGGGAAGGCAAATGAAAATAATGAAAAGACATACATTGCTTCCTTATACCTTTTGGCTTCTTTGTGAGCCTTCTCACCTTATAATTTTGTTTCATCATCATTAGGTTACTAAACTGCAATGGAAAAACACAAATTAGAGTAACTACCTAGTTCACATAGATACCCCAATGGCCCTGTCTGTGCTGCCTCTACCCTCCCTTCTTTTGGTGAACCACTCCCCCTCCCCTCCAGCTATAGGTATGTGGTCCAAATTGTAGCTGCATTCTTTTTACACGATTCCATATCCCTGGCCATACTAATTGTCTGAGAAGTGAATACTTGCTCCAAAAGTTGGCAAGGCCAGGGTCCTATTCTCCTATCCACCAGGATTAGCCTGGTGCTAGGCACAGAACTCAGGAGAAATCAATTAGAGCTTTTGCTCGAGTTTTCTTGGACTGAAGCTGGCAAGAATGGACCCTTTCCTCTCTGGTCAGAGAGCTTTATGAGAGCTCAGAGCTAGAACAGCCATATTTACCACAATATGGGGATTCCCATCTTCAGTATAAGAGAATGAAGTCAGAACAGAGAGAGAAGCAGACACAGGAAGCACAGTCCTGACCCAAGGAGACCCAAGAGCCAGTGTACCAGCTTAAAATTCTACACATCCATAATGTGGGTCTCTAGTTTTTAGTCCTCAAGTCCAATCCTGAGGTTGCTCTAGTTCCTGTCCTGGTTGTTAGCATTTTCTTCAAACCTGTGAGCTACAAAGTACCCTTCTTATAAAGTCTTTTAACTTAAGCTAGATGCTTGTGTGGTTGCTACTTGGCATGTTCTTCTGAACTACTTTTCTCAAAGTGGGTATGGCATAGCCATGAACATGTAGCTTATTTCTAAATTACTCAAGAATTTTTTTCCATTTTGTCATTCATTTCTTTACATCTTTACCCATTTTATCTCTTCTGAAGATTTAAAAACCAGCAACAAAAACAACATCAGGGAACAGAGAAGATGGCGGCCTAGGCAAATGCCTATACTTGCCGCCTCCCACAACCACATCAAAATTACAACTAAAATACAGAACAACCATCATTCAGAACCACTGGAAAGCTGGCTAAAAGGAAGTCCTACAACTGGAGAAGTAAAGAAGAAAGCACACTGAGACTGGTAGGAGGCATGGAGGTATGGAACGGTCTGATCTGGCACCCACGTGTACCACTTTTTTAATCAGGAGAGAGATCATCTCTGCAGAGGTGACCTGGAGGAGCAAGGGGTCCCAGCCCCACACCAGACCCCCAGCCCAGTATCTCAGAGCTGGGAAAAGAAGTCCCTATGGGAATTAAGAACTATGGGCTATAAAAACCTGTGAGGATAGGGGCTCAGTGACACAGATGCTGCTGGAGACCCAGCTGTTCTTCTTAAAAGGCAGGCACCACAAACTGAACTTACAAGGTCCCGCTTCCTCTGAGCTCCAGCACCAGGGCGAGGTTTTGGGGGACGGAGACACATACAAGGAGGAACTGGATTGTCTGGCATCAGGGTAGGAACTCAAAGGCGGCTTCCTCCCAGAAGGAGGTGCTTGCAGGGATCATTGTTCCTATGCTAGGAAAGGGCTGACTGGTAGCCATTTCTGTTTGCTACACCCTGATGATTCCCTAAGACCCCACCTCATCCATTTGCAACCCCACCCAAGCTGTGTGCAGTGGCTTTTGCATATGAATGGCCTGTCCTTGCTCAGGCTAGGGTCTCTCAATTAAGCTGCAACTAGGTCAGGGAGCCCCAAACCTGTCAGTAGAGGGCCCAAGATCTGGCACCAGCACCAGCCAGCCTTACTTTGTGGCTAGGCCTCATCTGAGCACTTACAAACCTGTTACAAAGAGGAGGAATCTGCAGATCTCTCTGTAGCTCCTGCTGGGTGGCCCCAGGCAGTGGCTGACTTTGCACCTCCCTGGAGACCCAAGAGCCAGTCTTCCCAGTGGTCAGTGTCAGACCATACCAGCTTGTAATTCTACACATCCATAAGTGACACACTCAAGGGGCAGACTTAGTGAGCACCAAAGCCCCATCAAAGGAAGTCCTGCTCCATAAGGGTGTCTCCTGCATAAGGGTGCTCTCCTACTGTAGTCACAGCTGGTCCTCACAGCCAATTGGCCTGGAGGTCAATTCCTCCCAGTGACACTAAGAACAATCAAGTCTCAACTACAACAAGACTGTGCTCACAGCCCACAAAGGGGTGCACCTAGACCTCCCAGCTCGGGTGACTGGGGAGGCTGAGCCACTGGGACCTATAGAACACCTACTACACAAGGCCATTCTACCCACTCAAGGAGACATAGCAGCTCTACCCAATACATAGAAACAAACACAGGGAAGGAGGCAAAATATGGAGACAAAGAAACATGTCACAAATTAAAGAAATGGAAGAAAGCAAACTACTGAATATAGAGTTCAAAACCACAGTTATAAGGTTACTCAAGAATCTTCTAGAAACCTCCAAAAAATGGAGAAGGACCAGTCGGAGATTAAGCATACACTGACTGAAATAATAATATACAGAGATTCAACAATAGAGTAGAAATTTCAGAGAATCAAATCAACAATTTGAACTATGAGGAAGCAAAAAAACACCCAATCAGAAGAGCAAAGAAAAAAAAAATTATGAAGATAGTGTAAGGAGCCTCTGGGACAATATCAAGCATACCAATATTCACATTATGGGGGTGCCAGAAGAAGAGAGAGGGCAAGATATTGAAAACTTTTTTCTCTCTTTTTTC
>NW_006296804.1:9766-24212 GCF_000327345.1 Myotis davidii | reverse complement strand
AGAAAATATGGTAAAAAAATATGGTTTATAGGAAGACGAGTTACAAACTGTTTTCATAACCAGCATCAAAAATACTATATAGAACCAAAATAAAAAAATTAGTCTGAAAAAGAAACGTTTTTAACAAAAAAATTGTTGGGGAAGGGGTTAAAATAAATATTTTCTCTTGCCTTAGCTGGTTTGGCTCAGTGGATGGAGCGTCAGCCTGCAACTGAAGGGTACGGTTCGATTCCGGTCAAGGGCACATGCCCAGGTTGTGGGCTCGACCCCCAGTGTGGGGCGTGCAGGAGGCAGCAAATCAATGATTCTCTCTCATCATCAGTGTTTCTTTCTCTGTCTTCCTCTCCCTTCCTTTCTGGAATCTATAAAAATATATTTTAAAAAATAATAATAAAAATAAATAAAATTGAAGGTCAGATAAAGAGCTTCACAGACAAGAAAAAGCTAAAGGAGTTCATCACCACCAAGCCAGTATTATATGAAATGTTGAAAAGTATTTTTTAATAAAATGAAGAAGAAAAAGATCAAATATATGAACAACAAAATGGCAACAGATACATATCTATCAATAATTGAATCTAAAAATCAAAATAAATGAATAAGAAATATAATGAACGGAATAAACTGGTGAATAAAATAGAATCAGAGGCATGGAAATGGAACAGACTTATGGTTCTCAGAGGGAAGAGGGCTGGGAGGGGGGGCGGGAAGAGATTAAACAAAGATCTTATATGTATATATCCATTACCTATGGACACAGACAATAGGGTGGAGAAGGTCTGGGATGAGGCAGGAACCTGGGTAGAGGAGGACAATGGAGGGAAAAAAGAGGAACATATGCAATAATCTCAACAATAAAGATTTTTTAAAAATCAGGTGACTGGCTGGTATGGCTCAGTTGGTTGGAGCATCGTCCCATACACTGAAAGGCATGGGTTTGATTACTGGTCAGGGCACATACCCAGGTTTTGGGTTCAATCCCCAGTCAGGTTGTATATGGCAACCGATCGATGTTTCTCTCTCCCCCTTCTTCTCTTTCTAAAATCAATAAAACATATCCTCGGGTGAGGATTATAAAAAAAAATTGAAAATAAAAATAAATAAAAGCAACAGGTCTCACAAAAGCCTGAAAAGGCCTCCTCATATCTGCCTTCCTTACTACCCTCCTAATAGAAACCATTGCTCCAATGGTCAAAGATGATGGAGAAGATGAGTAAAATAAACCTTTTCACAGAAGCTCTCTACACACCTTCTAGTCTCTGGCTAAAATCACCTGAGCCACTCAGTACTCTGCCATAACTGGTGTCCAAGTTATGGAAGAAAGATGTCACTGAACAAAAGATACAACAGAGATTTCCAATAGAGTCCACTGTTGACTCATGCTCAGCATGGCAAACATAGAACTTAGTATCTTTTCTCCTAAACTGACTCCTTGACTCAGCTCCTTTATTCCTTACCTTATCATTCTGCTAGTCATCCAGACCTGAAATTGTATAATTTATCCTTAATTTCCCTTTCTCTACCAGACCGTATAGCCAATGAGATACTGATTCCTACCAATATGGAATATTAGAATATTCTTTGAAAAATATTTTATATCCATCTTTTCCTCCCCATTCTCACTGCCAGAACCCAAATCCAGGATCCATCACTTCCTCCAATACCAATCTCTTATGTGGTTTCTCTGACATCACTTCCTTCTCCCAGCCCCAGCTGAAAGAACCAAGGATAAATACCTGGCCCAAGGGCTGCCAATCTACACTCTGGCCAGTGGCCTAAGGCAGAGCCTAGTACAAAAATATGAACTAGGACAATCAGATACTCTATAAGGAATTGACCTTCAAGTATTAGCAATAGAAGGAGAGAGAGAAGACTTGGGAGAAGGAAGGAGAGGGGGAGAAAAGGGGGAAGAGACAAAAGCAGGAGCTGAAGATGAAAGGACTCCTAGAGAGGAGTCATGAGGAAGGGTGGGGGGATAAAAAGCTGGTGCTTTAATGGGCCATCCAAACCAAAATTATGAGGAAGCAGAAACAATAAGTAAAACAGAAATTTGGAACTATAGAAACAATAACCTGACTTGAGGGGAAAGTTAAGGTGGTCAGTAGTTCAGAGGTGTAGAGCTGAGAACACTAAAGTGGAAAGTCTCAAAATCCTGCTTCTGAGGTCCCTGAATCTGCCATGCATTAAGTACATTTCACATGAGGTCCCAACTGCACTCTGGTTCCTGATCTTTTTGTCCCCTAAAATCTCTTTCTCCCTTATAGATCTTTTACAGTATCTTCCAGCCCTTTACTTGGGATAATTTGAAAGAGTCTCTATCTCTTGCAAACAAAAGAGCCTAATGAAAAGTTTAATTCAAATCTTGTCTGTCTTCTAATATTCTCATTATCTGGCCCCACATGCCTGTCCAGCCCTCCAGTCCCACAACTCTTGAACAAGAACACTCCATTTCAGAAATATCCACCTTGCTGGACCATCAAGAGTGTAGCAGTTGAGACAAAATCCCAAGAGAAGGGCTCAGCTCAAGTTGAAGCTATCCTCAGACCCATGGCCCTAGTTAGAAAACTACACTTCTTTCCTCCAGCAGGGCACAGAGAATAGCAAAGGCCTGAGCCCTGGCAATATTGCCTACTTGCTTGATAGCATAAGAGATTGCTCAGTCTACTCTGTGGAAAGCATATAACTCCTATCCTTGCTTGGGCAACAAGCACCTCAAGACACAGGCCAGGGAAATGCCCATCTTTTTTTTTTTTTTCCTTTCATCCTGGCAGCTTAGGTCATGGACTGCCCTACCCTGGAGAAATACTCTGATCCCCCTCCTCTGAGGACAACTACCTTTCCAAGCTAAATCCAAGTCACCTTTGAAAAAGGACACCATTCAATGTCGGACTTTTAAATATCAAGAGATACTGAATGCTCTTATTAGAACTTTCAGTCAATCACAGCATTTCATTACCTGGTACCAAGGACAGTGTGACTCTACTCTGTGTCATTTCCAAAATTGATAAAGGATCTATATCAGCAATGGCTGTTTTGACACTCCATTATGAGTTGCAAAATCTCTACTCAAGACCCACTCTCCGAGCCCAGAGTATTATTTATTCCAGGGATTCGGTAAGAGGTCTCAACTAAGTATAGGATAATGTGCTCCTGAGAACCATAGTTAAGAAAAGGGCAAGGTTTTTGTCATGCTTAGAAAACAATATGCAAAAAATAAATCTTGACTAAGAACATGTGGGTGGGAAGGTACATGGTAAAGAGAATTTAAGAAAAACTCCCATGTTACCCACTCATACACTATTGCTGAGCTGTGCCTTTATTTCTTGATTTCCTATTTTTGCTTATGGCAGATAAGAACTTGATGGCAATGATCTTAATCTTCTCTGTCAGCTTTCCAAACTTAAGTGTGTATTTGCAGGGGGCGGAGTAGAAACTATTCCTGTCTTCAGGCAGGAAACCAAAGTTTGAGAAAATGGGCTTCAGCAGCAGATGGAAAACGTGGATGGTCCCCAGAGGCTGCTGTGCATACATCTAGAAATGCCTCCAGATCTGGGACAGGGAAGAAATATTAATGAGTCTAGAAGGAGATGCAGACATGTTACATCATGAATCCAGAAAGTGTGGATGAGACATGTTAATAGCCTTAAATGGGGTTTTTCCTTTACTTTGCTAGCCCAGGGTTTGAAATTCCAATATCAAAGGCTTAGTTAATTCACTCATTCAGTCCTATATTTGTTGCCTTTTCCCTAGGGTCTTATTTACAAAAGCAGATACCCATAGGAGGGGTTAAATATAATCGCTAACATCTTAGTGTAATTTAATCTGTCAAATTTTTTCACTAGGTATATACAGAGAGATGAGAGAATGAGTGAGATAAGAAGGGAGGAAAACAAAATCATTTTTTCCTGCCTCCTAAAAACAGAGTTGTCATCTCTGACAACTCCTGAACATCAGAATGGGTGTCAGAGACAGAAAACCTCACTTTCAGTTTTCTCTGGGTCTGGTCAAGGGTCCTTCCAGCTAGCTCAACTCTCGTATGTTTGGAGAGATATTGATAAAAGGAAGTCCAATTGAGAAGTCCTCACAGTGCCACCTCCTTCCCCTTCAAAATCCATTATCATAGCCTTTCACGGAGACTATGTAAGCCACCATGGATTTATTTATATTCCCTCAGCCTAGAATGCTGAGTCCAAGTTCATTGCTTCAATACTAGCTTCCCTCTGTCTAGGATTCTATACCTCCTGAAATTTACATAAATCACATACCCTCTTCTCAGATAAGCCTCTCTGATCTAGCTCATGTCTACACTGGCACATCACCAATTTATTTTCTTTATAACACTCTTTATTACCTGATTCCATCTGATTATTTTTGTTTACTTGTTTAATATTTTCTCCCCTCCACACCACCAACTAGTAACAAGAATTTCAAGAGTAGTATCTTTCTTGTTCACATATGGGCCTAGAATAGTGCCTGGTCCATAAAGAAAACACTCAGTAAATATTTGTTGAATAAATGAATGGATGGATAGATGAATGAACAAGTCCCTACTCTCAACCTGCAATCATAATTGGATGCCCCCATATATGAAAAGATGCTCCACATCATGTGTCATCAAGGAAATGCAAATTAAAACAATAATAAGATAACACCACATACCTATTAGAATGGCCAAAAGCTGGAACACTAACAGCACCAAATGCTGGTGAGGATGTGGAGCAGTAGAAACTTTCATTCATTGCTAGAAGGAATGCTAAATAGTAAAACCATTTTAGAAGATAGTTTGGCAGTTTCTTACAGAACTAAACATATTCTGACCATATGATCCAGAAATTGTGTTCCTTGCTATTTGCCCAGAGGAATTGAAAACTTATGTCCACAGAAATACCTGCACATGGATGTTTATAGCAGCTCTTTTCATAGTTGCCAAAACTTGGAAGCAACCAAGATGTCCTTCAGTAAGTGAATGGATAAATAAACTATAGTACATCCAGACAATGGGATATTATTCAGCCCTAAATATAAATGAACTATGAAGCTATGAGAAAACATGGAGGAACCTTAAATATATATTACTAAGTGAAAGAAACCAATCTGATAAACTACATACTATATGATTCCAACTATATGACATTCTGGAAAATTATGGAAACAATAAAAATATCAGTCGTTGCCAAGTGGGCAGGAAGGGACAAATAGGTGAATCAAAGAAGATTTTTAGGTTAGTGAAAATACAATTTATGATACTATAATGGCAGATACATGTCATTATACATTTTTTTTAATTTACAAAGCCAAGAGCGAATCCTAACGTAAACTATGGACTATAGGTGATTATGATGTGTCAATGTAGGTACATCATTTGTAATAAATGTACCATTCTGGTGGGGGATGGTGATAAAGGGGGAAGCTATGCATGAGGAGGGGCAGGAGGTATTTGGAAAGTCTCTGTACTCTCCTCTGAATTTTGCTGTGAACTTAAAACTGCTCTAAAAAATTAAGTATTTTAGCAATGTGTTGCTCAATATGGTCATTCCCAAAAAGACTCACCACTACCTCATTCACTCATAGTAGAGGGAATAAGCACCCTGGTGACTTCACACCAACTAATCTGTCATAACTAAGTACTATATGCCTGGGTATGACCTCCAAGGTAACAGAGCTAGAGTATATTCTACTTACTTTAAACAGCCCTAACTACAGTATCTAACAGAAAGAGTAAGCATTATATCATAGTACTGATATTGTGTCAAAAATATAAATACAGTGGTGTCCTATCACAACACTGGTTTTGGCCAGGTCTCACATCCAATTCATAGCCACACTTTGCTACATTAGACTCTCTCAATATTAGTTTTATGTTTTCTGGAAATGCTAAGAACACAAGCAGGAAGACTCAGGGCAGAGAGCCAGGATCCAGAGAGCCACCAATAAGTCAAAGTGAAGGCTCTAGACTATGCAATAGGTGAGTATGTGAGCAGGGAGATTGTCAGGGGACAAGAAGCCCATGTGAAACCAAGGTCAAAGAGAACAACAGAACAGAAACTAGACAAGAGAGTGAAAAGCTGCAGGATCTTGGGTTTGACAGCCTAATCAAACTAGTACTCCAAGGCTGGACAAAGCAGTCAGGAACCAAAAGGGCATGTGTGGCAAAAATATGGAAAGCCCTCTAGGAAAAAGCCATATATGTGTTCAAAATCCTGAAGACCTGGAGAAACCAAATGGTCAGGATAAAGAGAGAAAACTGGAGGTGCCAGGCTCAAGGAGGCCCAGATTCAGAGGCCAATCCCTGTCCTGATTAGGATGTTTCTTATGATTAAAAAAAAAATGGATAAGAAAGCAAGAAAGTGAATCAGCCTAACTTGAGTAGGGAGCATAACAGTCGGGGTGAAAAAGTGTATAAGGGCAAATTGTGTAAATAGGTTTGTTAGAAACCAGCTAAACTCTGAATCTAGAGAAGGAGGTGGAGTAGGGATTCTTCAGAAGTTTTTTGTCTACAGAAACTAATGCTACTACAAGTCAACATTTGACTGGGTTCCAAAGAAGGACTGAAGCCTGTATGGGAATGGCTCTTCCCTGCCATGGCACCCTAATGACCTTGCACACATCCACATAAGTTATGCAGGCAAAGGCTTGAACCATAGTTTTATGGAATGTTTTGTGATCCTCCTGGAACACGAGAGGATGGGAGGCCTGTAGGAGCTGATATGAAGCCTTCTCCCACTCACCTCCCTACCTCCCCTAGGAGGCTCTCAGGGGACAGTTTTTCACCATTTCCTGGGTTCTGATGAGGTATGGAATTTTCTGCCCTGCCCTCTCAGATTATAAAACTGCTTTACTATATAATATGTAGAATATAAAACTACTTAATGGCAGCCTAGATTGGGCTTCTCAGCAATAGTGTGTCCCACAATTCACATGGCAGCAATGGGGCCCCTTTTGTTTCTATGTCATCCTTTTTAGTGTGTGGGACAAGGATCACAGGGAGCTTTCAGCTTATTCTTTTCACTGCCTATGTAACTATTAAACTGTCTAAATCTAAAAGCAGCTCAATGTATCCTTACCAGTTGAATCAGTCAGGCCTTGGCCTTGGCTTTGGCCTTGCCTTGTGTTATATGTGTGTGATTGACAGGCCTCGGCAGAAAGAAAGGCAACCTTGTCATTTGTACCACAGTGTTTGTTGAGAAGAATTTTCCTGCTGGGCAGTTTGGATTAAAACATTCAGATATGTGTTAAATCCTCTGAAGAAACTCACATGCAGTCCAAACCCACTGCTGAGAACTGACTGAGCCAGGTCCCTGCTGATACACATGTACTTTGAAGCTATTGGTCATTTGCTACAGGGGAACAGGGCCTCCCAGCAATGCAGTTCTCACAGGACCCACAACCATTGTCCTCAACAGTTCATTTTGACCATGCTTTGATTCCAGGAAAGTCTCCACTTCACTCATCCCAGTCCAGTGAGGACACAGCCATTTGCAAAGATTTATAGCCAAAAAAAAAAAAAAAAGCTACTACCTCCTCCACCAAATACTGCAATCCTTGATCTACCAGTACATACTTTCCTAAATTTATATGATTCTCATACCACAGTAGTGACCATAAAAGTTCCCCCCGTCCTCATAAAGGCAGAGACTCTAGTACTAAACACCCACAGGGAGGTTAGCATTGTTCTTGACCCCTAGAAATGTATATCCCCCCACAAAAAAAAAGTCAAATTGAGCCACAAAAACCAGCACTTAGTCATACAATATACAGTACTATATATAAACTAAGGATTACAGAAGTGAAGGAGGGAAGAAATATTTGCTTTTAATTTGGGGGCTTAAGGATGACATTATGGAGGACATGGAATTTGAGTTGGACTTAAAATTTCAATAATCAGAGATGGGAGGATAATTGAGCAAACAGGAAAATCAAACTGACTCTGGAATATAGGTAATTCTGGGAACTAAGGGGAATTTATTCTAATTATTTTCTTCAGAGTGACTTGAGATGATCTTTGCACCTATTAAATACGGGCAGGATACTACAAGCAAGAAGCAGGGAATTTTTTAAAAAGCCTTGTAATTTAAAATATACTTGCCAATAGTAAGTGGAAATAAAAGGCATTCTGTAATGCAGATATATATTATAATTGCCAAAACAAGAGGGAATGAATAGTGAGTAAATGTAAATGAGTAGACGTAAGGATAACCTAGTCACTAGAAATATTCAACAGTTGAGTAAAGAAGAGAGAAAGGAGATCAGGCAGACAATTAGAATAGTCATAACAAAATTAACAGCAACAGCTAAGGATTCCCTAACTCCTACAAAGTGCTAGTTGCTTTACATGCATTACCTCATTTAATCCTTACAAAGCACAGCAAGGTAAGTACTGTTATTAAGAAACTGAGGCTCAGTGAAATAAAAGAACTTGCCTCATGTCAGACAAATAACAAGTTGCTGAGTGTTTCACTCCAAAACTATTGCCCTTAACTCCCTCATTTGTCGGAAGGCAGTGAGGAGAAGTTGAAGATGCCAGATTGGAAGCTGATGTGTATGGAACAAAGGTCCTTTGGGAATTGGGAAGGCATAAATTCTGAGGAACAAGTTGGGAAATGGCAAGATGATGGGAAATTAGTCTGCAAAAGAGTAAGGGGCCTTTATTCCCCTAAGTCTACAAAAACTGCTGAGGACCCATGGAGGCTGAGCCACAGTGAAGTGGGAACAGATATGCACCAAAAGGACCTTGAAACCAGTGGCAAGCCTGCCTCCAAGAGCAAGCTGCTTATATCTGATGACTCATTCCCTAGGACAAGATCAGCTCCTGGCAAGCAGCCACAAAAGATGCTGCAGCAGGGCACTGTTCTGCACTGGTAGGTGCTGTCACATCCAAATCACCCCCCCCACACACACACACACACACACATTAGTGTGGCTAAAGTCTAAAGCCACCTTCAACTTTGTGTCACTAAACCATTTTATTCCTTTTGGTCAACTGCAAGGCAAAAAGGATCTGAGTAAACCAAGGAGTGGATGTTGCAATTCCAAATTACTCTGCAAAATGCATTCTAGATGCATCTGAGCTGGCTGCCTATAAAGGGCAAGAGAGGCACAAAAAACTGACTACCCAGTCACTGGAAAATTGCTCAAGAGTAGTAGCCCCTCACATCAGAATTACAAAACCCCACAGCAGATGGCCTTTTCAAAGAGCTGATTTTATCGCTAGCTTTAGTCTGAATTCACTGCACATTTCCTCCCTAATCCAGGATGTGATAAGAAACCAACATAACAGGAGTTCATCTCTGGATTTATAACAGGTGGGCTTCTTTGAGTTTAACAGAGGCAACTGGAACCTAATTACATCGCCTCTTTTCAAGCCTTCCGGTAAAAGTGTAAAATGAAAGAGGACTGAAAGAGGCTGTTAAGCACAGCTACAATGTGGCCACATTTTCTTTTTTAAAAATGACATACCAAGTAGCTGCCATTTTTAGAAAATGATCTGAAATCAGAGCAAGTGTCACTGTGGCAAAAACTAAAGACCTTCTTTTGAGAGCTTTGGAATGTGGGCCCCAAAGAGCAGCGTTTCCTTGTTATGTTTGATTAATATTACACAAAGGATAGGACAGGAAGGCTGGTCTGGAAAAAAGAAAAGCACCTTTGAGAAGAAAAGCAAGTATGTGGCCTTCAGGGAGCTAAGCACATGTTTAATTTTGTGTTTTAAACTTCTTAGCAGACTGCAGATCTATAAAGGGAATCACTGAAAGTGAAGATAACGGCAACTTACCGAGAGCATCAGGCTGTTTTCTGCAAGATGGGGCGAGAAGTGAGAAAGCAAAATCTTTGCTTCAAGTTACACAAACTCCCTCTCCTTTGCAGAGAAACTCGGAGAGCTGAAAAGAAGCCAAACGCTAATGCAGGAGCCTCTGCAAATAACTCTGTTCTTGTCAAACAGTGACATCTACTGGTCAGTTCTGAAATGTTTTTTTCATTTCTGAAAGTGATCCATTTGCAGCACCCAATTCCCCTGTGCATTTTTCACCCTTTGGAAAATATTGAACTGCAATTTAATTTTTATTTTTGTGAAATATACAAAGTTTCATTTAAATTTTAAAGTTGTAAGGAGTGTTGTTAATTTCATTAAATGGGGCTGGGCTGGTGTGAGAACATAAGCAGATCTCTAATCCAAATTTGTTGTATATAATAATTATCTCTTATATCCATAAAGCACTAATCAGTTTCCAAAGCATGACCGGTTACATTATCTTATTAGATCTTCAACAACACTGTGAAATGGGAAGATCAAGATCATCCTGTTTTGCAGGGAAAAAACACACAAAGACCCAGAAAATCTAGTTAATACATCCACGCTCATAGAACAAGTTAGAGATGATGCTAGTTCCAGAATAAAGATTTTCCCATTTATAGCATATTGCCCTTTGTAGGAAGAAACAAATTACTCTCAGCTGGTGAGTATAAAGGGAAAAGGCAAATGGGGACACACAAACATCCCCCTAGTTTCTGCTCTGTTCTATTAAAGCCCTGACATTAATTAATGAGCAGAGGGAGAAAGCCACTGTGGATGATAGCTGCGCTCCATTTTAGTAAATCAAGAAAGACTTGGCTAAAGCTAATGGACCACTGGGCATTATTAGCCTTCCCCTCCAGCATACCCGAATAAGCTACCACAAAGTGAAGGAGTTGATCTTTAAAAACACAGAGACAATAGTGTGGTAATTGCAGGAGGGAAATGGTGGGGGGAGGTGGAAGAGGGTATAGGGGAGATAAATTGTGATAGAAAAAAATAAAATAAAGAGAAAAATAATTTTAAAAAAAAATAATACTGGACTGTCATCCAAAGAAACTGAGAGTGGGTTACCTTATGCCCAGATGTATCCACCTTCCCCGAATCAGGACACAGGGCTGCATCCTGATAATGCTAACAACTTTTCTAATTATCATCAGAACTAGAGGTACATAGGAAACCTCAGGACAAGGATGGCACACCTAAGAGCGGAGTGAATGGATTATAATGTAAAAAATTTCTCTCTTCTGTCGGCAGCTTACCAAAGGCATCAGAACTAGAAACTGTGACTTTTTATAGGATAATTATTAGCTGGGACTCTAAAAGAGATATCAAACCATGGAGGTTAGAACATAAGTGAGTACTTCATAAATGCTCTTTGCAATGAAAATATTGCCATGAGATTCCCAAAGAGGCCTGTGGCCAAATTTGTACCATACCAGTACCATACCATTACTGCTTTGCTAAAAAGGGAACTCAAGCACATTGTGCAGTAGAAATGGTAGGGAGAAAGATAGCCCAGTCAACCAGACAATGGGGGAGTACAAATCAACCCTCAAAGCATCTCCATCTCTAGAAAACCAAGGTTTCAAATTCTATGCTATAAAAAAAAAAAAAAAAACCATGTCCCCAAACTCTCCCATTGGCATAACCCCACAACATCTCTTACTCGGATGAGGAAAGCCTGATGCTGAGGCAGCTTGGTTCCTTGGTTCCCCAATGAGGGTCCCTCAGGCTGGACAAGGGGCTGTCTAGCTTCATAAGGAGCTGAAACCGGAGCGTAAGTCATCATGGTACACAAAGATTCCACCCAAGAATTATGCTTCACACTCCAACCGATACAGTGTCTGCTTTTAAAGGCAGAATAATCAAAGGAATAAAAAAGTGTCCCTTCTAAATGGCAAATTAAAAGAGATTGAATGATATGGCTTGGCCATATCACTATGTGTGTTTTCCCACTCCTAGGAATCCTGTCCCAACTCAGGGACCTAACCTCTTAATAACAATAATAACAACAATAGCTAACAACTAGCACATTACAGTAGGTACTATAAGGCCTTAAGTATATTATAAGGCCGTAAGTATATTAAGTCATTAATCCTCACAACAACCCCATGAGGTAGATTAGTAAACTGAGGAACTGGGAATAAGTGATTTAACCATGATTCCACATCTTTTAAGTGGTAGGACTAGAATTTAAACCCAGATCTGTCCAATTCCAGTGCCCATTCCCTTAACCTCTTTATCAGCAGTTCTCAAAATGTGGTCATTGAATCAGCAGCAGTAGCATTACTTGGGAATAAAATTCTCAGCCTTCTCTCCCCATACCTGCTGCCAACATACCTACTGAAACAAAACTCTGGGGTTGGGGCCCAGCCCTCTGTATTTTAACAAGCCACACAGATTATTCTGATACATGGGACAATTTGAGAACTGCTCTATATGATAATAAAACTAAAACTTAAAGATAGTTGGAAGTATGGAACATTCAGCCCACACACACCAAAAAAAACTACTCAATCAGGGTACTGCTTGATTTCTTGCCATTTGCCATTTTCTGATGAAACTAGAGTGTGAGAATGTTATTCAATTTGATTGTGGGCTTGCATTAATCTTAAATATGTTCGTATCATTCCTTTGTCCTAGCGAAATTCCAAGGTGCAATTCAGTAGAAGTAGATCCATTTTTCAGATGTAGAAATCAAAGCCACTTAAGTCGTTGGATAAATGATAAATTACAAAACACCTCTGTCTTTTAGTCCATTCTCCTTCCTCCAAAAAGGTAAACATAACCACTTTGAAAAGCTGGCAAATGATTATCTCCTTAGAAAGAAAAACTATCTGGAGATGGGGGAGAAAATAAGAATTGAGATTTGGACTACAGTGTTGTAGTCCCTCAGCTCAGGCTTAATTTGACCTCCTTCACTTGCTTTCTTCCCCCTATGCCATCCCCCTAGCTTTATACCAAAAGGATTTCAGCATTTCTGAAACTGCATGTGTGCCTTAGGACCCTAATGCTATGAGATGCTTTGCAGAAAAAGGGTTACAGAGTCTAATCATATTAGTTTGTATTTTTTTAGCATTTCCTAAGAATCAAGAAATCTTTTCAGTACTGTATGGTCAGTATATATTACAACCACCCTATGAGATAAGTATTACCATTATCATTCCCTTTTGATGGATAAAGACAACTGGTATACAAAAAGGTGAAATAAATTTTTCCAAGGTCTCATAAGTAACAAGGGGCAGATCCTAGCTGGGCTCTCAACACAGAAAGTCTCCTGGCAGAGACCCCCAGTCATAACACCATGTTTGACTGCCTCTCTTTGGGAAATTCTTCATATTTCATCTATTATTTCCCCTTCTCAAAGTCTCCATACATAGTTGCCCACTGGGAAGTCCTTCAGTAGAGATATATATATACTTACATTGTATCACCCAACACCTCTCAAACTTACTTGATCAGGAAACCCTTTCTTGTATACTACCTATTAAACTTCCCCGAGAGAAAATGAAACCCTTGTGCACTGTTGGTGGGATTGTAAACTGGTGCAGTCACTATGGAAAACAGCATGGAGATTCCTCAACAAATTAAAATTAGAACTACCATATGACCCAGAAATTCCACTTTTGGATATTTATCCAAAGAAATCAAAAGCACTAATTCACAAAGATATATGTGCCCCTATGCTCATTGCAGCATTATTTACACTAGCCAAAATATGGAAGCAACCTACATGTCCATCAATAAATGAATAAAGATGTGATATATACACATACATACACAATGGAAAATTACTCAGCAATAAAAAAGAACTAAATCTTACCATTCGCCAAAACATGGATGGGTATTATGCTAAGTGAAATAAGTCAGGCAGACAAAGACAAATACCATGTGATTTCACATTCTTGTGGAATCTAAAACAGCAAAACAAACAAAACAAAATAAAAATAGAACAAACTGATGATTGTCAGAAGGAAGGGGAAGGGAGGTAGGGTATGGGTGAAAAAGATGAAGAGGAATAAAAAAATTGCTTAGCTTTTTAGCAACTGGTTAATGTGAGACAAAAGTTACTGCAAAAAATATTTCATAACCTCTCATTATTTTGTTTATTTGTTAATCCTCACCCAAGGATATTTTCCCATTGATTTTTAGAGAGTGGAAGGGAGAGAGGGAAGTGGTGAGGGGCCAGAGCAGGGAGAGAAAGAAACAGAGAGAAAAACATCAATGTGCGAGAAACACATCAATTGGTTTCCTCTTGCACATGCCCTGACCAAGGCCAAGGATCAAACCTGCAACCCAGGTACTTGCTCTTTGACCAGGAATCAAACCTGAGACCCTTCGGTGTGTGGGCCAACGATCTAACCATTGAGAAAACTGGCAGGCATACACTCTCATAATTGAGATTACTATGCTTTTCAATGGTTTACTTCCTCCCTTTAAACAAACCAACAAATAAACATCCTTAGAACAAAAAAGAGAAAGTTAGAACAGTATCTGAAACAGAATCCTATATAATAAAAGCTTAATATGCAAATTGTCCCCTCGACCGGGAGTTCAACTGGGAGTTTGACCTGGAGTTTGACCAGGGGGCGGGGCCAGCTGGCCAAGTGCCCATGGGCCCTCTCCCCAGCCAGCCCACCCCAGCTGGCAGTGGCA
>NW_006296804.1:3786-8051 GCF_000327345.1 Myotis davidii | reverse complement strand
GGGAAGGGAGGTAGGGTATGGGTGAAAAAGATGAAGAGGAATAAAAAAATTGCTTAGCTTTTTAGCAACTGGTTAATGTGAGACAAAAGTTACTGCAAAAAATATTTCATAACCTCTCATTATTTTGTTTATTTGTTAATCCTCACCCAAGGATATTTTCCCATTGATTTTTAGAGAGTGGAAGGGAGAGAGGGAAGTGGTGAGGGGCCAGAGCAGGGAGAGAAAGAAACAGAGAGAAAAACATCAATGTGCGAGAAACACATCAATTGGTTTCCTCTTGCACATGCCCTGACCAAGGCCAAGGATCAAACCTGCAACCCAGGTACTTGCTCTTTGACCAGGAATCAAACCTGAGACCCTTCGGTGTGTGGGCCAACGATCTAACCATTGAGAAAACTGGCAGGCATACACTCTCATAATTGAGATTACTATGCTTTTCAATGGTTTACTTCCTCCCTTTAAACAAACCAACAAATAAACATCCTTAGAACAAAAAAGAGAAAGTTAGAACAGTATCTGAAACAGAATCCTATATAATAAAAGCTTGCAGTGTCCCCTCAGGAGTTCGACCGACCGGGAGTTTGATCGCTTGCTATGGCATGCGCTGACCAGGAAGTGGTGCGGAATGAAGGAAGGCCCTGGCTGGCAGCTGGAGCCAGGGGAAGGGAGGCCCCAGCCAGCAGCCAACAGCCGCTAGCCACTAGGTACCCTACCCATGCATAAATTTTGTGCACTGGGCCTCTAGTAAGCACTATATAAGTATTTGCTCTTGTTGCTACTGCTGATGGTGTCATTATTGACATGTACCTGATGCCTCCTTTTGGCTAACCTTGAAGGACAAAAAGGCAATTAGATCATCATGAGGGAAAGAAGCTTGTTTGATTTCTCTCAGAGTAGGAAGATTAATTTGTATCACTGAGAGCAAAAGCATCATGTCACTCTCCCAGCCCTAGCATGGGCAACACTTTATAAGAGGGAAGCGCAGCCATGCCACCCACTGCAAGACAAATGATTAATAGTCTCTCTGCATACAGTTAATGGCAGTTTCTCTACCCCACCCCTGTCTTCCTTACCCCCACACATCAGAAACTCCAAAGTGCTTACCGACCTCATCGAAATCATCCTGGAAGTTTTAGCTTATTGCCTGGAGTTACTCCAAATGGTCAGATGGAGATTTGGAGTGACATTCAGAAACCTCTTTCTAATCTCTGTTCTTTCAGGAATACTACTTGATGGCATAAAGAATTGAGCTTGTAGGGTGTTGGAGGAAGGAGATAGGAGTCTACCTTTGACAATTAGTACTTCTCACACCATGGAAGGAGAGCAAGAAGGGCTCCAGACTACAGGATAAATCAAATTCAATCACTGTTCTCAATAGTCCAGCATCTGTATATGGGTAACCTATGTGAACAGATCAAGAGCCACAAACCTTTAGTGTCAGGTTACCAATTTATAATTACCCAAACTATACCAAGCTATAGGTAAAAAAAAAAACAACACAAAATTAATGGTATTAACAGCCTTTCTCTGGGTTTCACCCAAACCTAGGTCCTCCATTTATTTTTCATACTGGTTGTCTTAAGTATACTTCTCAACCTTATGGACTTCCTAGGCCTCCACTCCCTGTAGAAGCCACATCACAGGTGAGCATCAGTGCTACCTGTGCTCACTATGAAAGATGAGGGCATTCATATTTGAACCAAGGATACTGCTTCGCTCTGTTCCCAAAGCCTCCAGAATCACATCAAGCCACAGTACTGCCTTGTGCTGCTCTTGAAACAAAATGGCACCTGGCATCACTGAGGTGCTACAGCATTCCAAGGCCATAACTGTGTTCTGTACCCTGGAAACCGCATGTGCCTTTGGCTACAGCCAATATCTTTCACTATGTTGTGAGCTAGCTCTCAATTGGGTAGGCATAAAAGCCATGCTGCCCTGACTCCCTTCTAATGTCTCACAGAAATCTTTAGAGAAATTACTGTTTTTCCTGCATTTCGTCTTTACTGCATGCATTTTGTTTTTATTTTCAGCATCTGTCAAACATTGTGTCTATTTAGACACAAATCCCTCAGAAGCTATGCTAAGTCTGGATGGCAGGCAATAGATTGTACTCAGATTTGCCCCAATCCTCTAACAATTTAGGCTGTTATTGGACCTAGCATGTGTACATGGAACTTTTTCTCAGGAATCTCCTTGGTAGCCCATGGGCGAGTGAATGGGGAGCCTCTTTACAGCATGCCCAAAGATATCTGAATCCTAGTGGAGAATTTACACTAGGCTTTCACTAGGCTCTGTTCTACAAGAGATTTTATTCACAGCACGTCAAGCTTGCAAACCAGTACAAAAGACCATAGGAAGATGCACTGAACTAGGCAGAAAATGACCAGAATTCAAATTCCAGTTCTATCATCTGTCAGCCATGTGAGCTCTGGGCAGGCCATTTAACTTCCATCTACTGGGATAATAATAACTTCCCTGACTACCCCCAGGCTTGTCCATTCAAGAAGTACATATTGAGCTTCTTTATAAAAGATAGACAGAATGCCAGGCCTGTTGGTGATCCAAAGAACAGTCACAGATTTTGCTAGCTAACAGCATACAAAATAACAATATTTTTGAGAAAATATTAGTTAAGTTCTTATCAATTATCCTGTACTTTACATGTTATCTCATTCCTTACAGTAACCCTATAATATTAGCATAATTAAAACCATTTTACAAATGAGGAAAAATTCAGTAAGGATCATAGCTTTATTCAAGTCACACATCTAGTAAGTGGTGGATCTGGAATTCAAATCCAGGTCTATCTAATGCCAGAAGCTGTGATTTTTTTCCCCACCAGATCGTACTGACTCATGTATATAAATAGCTGTAATACAAGATAGAAAGTCATTCATCTCATAAGGCATAGATGAAGTGTCATGGAATCAAATAAGATGCATATGAAAATATTTTATAAACAGTCAAGCTGACACAATTGTTAGGTGTTTGTGTTATTATCATTAGGGTAAGAACTCTATAAAATACGCTTGCTGTAAAATTCCATCTGTAAATAGGAGCTAACCAACCCTTGTAGAGATATAAAAGAAAGAAGTATTTAAATTCAGTTGCCAACAGATAATTGGAAGGCAACTGATGCCTCAAATTCAATCACTGTTCTAAATAGTCCAGCATCTGTATATGGGTAACCTATGTGAACAGATCAAGAGCCACAAAGCTCAATGGTAGCACCCAAGCAGAATGAAGATGAGCTCAGCATATCATGGCATGCTAGGTAGGCCTCCTGAGAAAACATACTTGAATTGGTTATTAAAATCACTTGGTGAAGAGGGACCTTATTCAGGATATGTGTACCATTGTGGCCACTATAAACAGGACTGTGTACCCCCACAGGGTGTGAGGAACTGGTTGTTGTTGTTTTTTAATTCAGACTGACACAGAGCTTTTTGTTGTGAGTTCAAGGTCTAATAATCATAGTTTACAAATATTGAGCACCTATTATGTGCCAAGCACTGAGCTAATCACAGAGTACATATTAAGTCATTGCATTGTGATGAAGCCAATTATATTTACCTGATTAAGAGTATAAGTTTTGAAGTAATAGAGGTCACTATTTGTTTTACCTTGGACAAGTTAACATCTCTGAGACTCAGTTTCCTAATCTATAAAATAAAGATCATAATGCCTACCTCATAGAGTTGTCATAGAGATTAAATAAGCTAATAAATTTAATATAGTAAAACAGTACAATATTTAGCACAAGTAAAATGTTCAATAAATGACAATGTTATTGATGTTCTTCTTAGATTTTTCTGTTGAAAGTTCAACAGGGTTTATTCTTTTGAAATCTAGGAAATGGATAGTACTAGAGTGTAAATTCTAGGCATATTGGTTATCTGTATAATAAAAGCCTAAGCAACCCTTATGGCAGAATGACTGGAATGACTGGTCGCTGTGATGCGCACTGACCACCAGAGGGCAGATGCTCAATGCAGGAGCTGCCCCCTGATGGTCAGTGTGCTCCGACAGGGGGAGCACCTCTCAGCCAGAAGCTGGGCTCATAGCTGGTGAGCACAGCTGCCATGGCAGAAGCCTTTCCTGACTCCACAGCAGCATTACTGAGCAGTGGCAGCAGGTGCAGTGGGCCATGCTGAGTGTGAGCAGCGTGGCATCTGGCCCTGATTCAGGCTTCTCCCTGGCCACCTGCCACTTGGCACACTGCCACATCCCTCTAGGGGTCCTGGACTGCAAGAGGTGGGCAGGAC
>NW_006296804.1:0-3659 GCF_000327345.1 Myotis davidii | reverse complement strand
TCAGGAGAGATGTCCAACTGCCGGCTTAGGCCTGATCCTGATGCCGTTCTCTGTAGAAGGCAGTCAGTTTGAACAACTCAGTAACTCAGGGAAGCACAGGAAATTCAGGGTGAGCCTGCCTCTATGCCTGCCTCCCCCACTCGATGGTGTTCACAGGACAGACCGTGGTGAGCCAGCCTGTGCACGTGCAGCAGCTGCTGAAGCTCAAGCAGCAGGCTGTGCAGCAGCAGAAGGCCATCCAGCCACAAGCTGGCAGTCGGACATCCCCCAAGGGGTCCCAGACTGCGAGAGGGCGCAGGCCGGGCTGAGGGCCGCTCCCCCTTCCAGTGCACGAATTTTGTGCACTGGCCTCTAGTCTATAGCATAAAAATTACCCCAAATTGTAGCAGCTTACAGCAATACGTTATCTCAGAGTTTTTGTGGGTCAAGAATCTGGGCATAGCTAAAGTGGATTCTCTTGATCAACCAAAGGACTTGTATGCATGCATATAAGCATAACCAATGGACACAGACAGTAGGGAAAAAGGGCATGTGCTGGGGGGTGGGAGCAGCGAGGGAGAGGGCAATGGGGGGAAAACGGAGACATATGTAATACTTTCAACAATAAAGAATTTAAATTTTAAAAAAATAAAGTGGATTCTCTGTTTTAGGGTCTCTCACACCATATAACATTAAGGTGTTAGCCAGGGCTGTGGTGTCATTTCAAGGCTCAATCAAGGGAGGATCTACTTCCAAGCTCATTCATGTGATTGTTGGCAGGATTCCAGTCCTCGCAGGCTGTCAACCCAAAATTCAGCTCTAGCTATTGGCTGGTCACTACCTCGGTGCTATGCCAAGTGGACTGCTCCAACACGGCATCTTGCTTCCTCAAAGCCAGCAGGAGAGACACTCAGCTAGCAAAATGAAAGTCCCAGTGTTATAATCTAATCACAGGATTGATAGTCTATCATTTTTGCTATATTCTATACTTTTTTCCCATTACAGTTCACATACAATATTATTTCATATTAGTTTCAGGTGTGCAGCATAGTGGTTAGGCAATCATATACAGAGTGTTCCCCCTTATATTTCCAGTACACAAAGGGCACCATATATAGTTATTACAATATTTTTTACTATATTCCCTATGCTGTACTTTACATCTTCATGACTATTCTGTAACTACCAATCTGTACTTCTTAATTCCTTCACCTTTTTCATCCAGCACCCAAGCCACCCTCCCACCTGGCAACCATAAGTCTGTTCTCTATATCTATCAGCCAGTCTCCATTTTGTTTATTCCTTTATTTTGTTCTTTAAATTCCACATATGACTGAAATCATATGGTATTTGTCTTTCTCTTCCTGGCTCATTACTCTTAGCATAATACCCTCTGGGTCCATCCATACTGTTCCAAATGGGAAGATTTCATTCTTTTTTCTGGCTGAGTAATATTCCATTATATATATTAGAGACCCAATGCACAAAATTTGTGCATGGGTGCCATCTCTAGCCCTAGCCAGTGATCGAAGCACAAGAGTCTGGTGTGGAAGGACAGGCCCCAGCTGACCTCTGGGCCCTGATCAAGGTGACAATTTGCATATTAGGCTTTTATTATAAAGGATATATCATATCTTCTATATCCAATTGTCTATTTATGGGTACATGGATTGCTTCCATATCTTGGCTATTGTAAATGACACTACAATTAACAAAGAAGTGCATATATCTCTTCAAATTAGTAATTTGGATTTCTTCAAATATATACCTGGAAGTGCAATTGCTAGATCATAAGGTAGTTCCATTTTTAATTTTTGAGGACCCTCCATACTGTTTTCCATAGTGGATGCACCAGTGCACAGGGTTCCCTTTTACAATTTACAATCCCACCAGCAGTGCACAGGGTTCCCTTTTCTCCATATCCAAGCCAACATTTGTTATGTATTATCTTTTTGGTGATGGCCATTCTAAGAAATTTGAGATGATATCTCATTATGGTTTTAATTTTCATTTCTCTGATGATTAGTGATGTTGGACATCTTTTCATATGTCTACTAGGGGCCCAGTGCATGAATTTGTGCACCTTAAAAGGAACGGTGGGTCACGAGGCTGTGGTGGGCACAGGGACGTGTCTCGTCCCATCCTCTGCACCCCCGCCCAGCCCCTCCCACCACGGGCCTGGTCAACTGTCTGTTGGCAGCCCTGCTCCAGCCACTGCCGCTCCCACACGCTGACCGCCACACACTGACCACACTGGGCCCTGCTCGCATCCGCTGACAGTGGGGAACGATTGGGGCTGGCACCAGCAGCAGCTGTGAGCAGGGGCTGTTGCCCCCGTCGCCCTTCAGAAGCAGGGGTAAGTGGAGAAGCCCTCAGGGGCGATTGGGGCCAGCAACCAATGCTCGCACCCACTGATGGTGCTGAGCGATCGGGACCGGTGCCAGGCCAGCAGCAGGTGCAAATGCCTGGCAGGACCATGGTGCATGGGAGCAAAGAATTTTCAGTAACCACCAGAGGCTCCACCCGATGACAGCAACTAGTGCCCGCCTTGGTCTGGCACCCCTGCTCACCTGCTCCACCATCCTGCCACAGCTGACACCCACCATGTTCCATGCACGCCTCCTGGTGGTCAGCACACGTCATAGGGACGAGATGTTGGGTTTTTGGGTTGTTCCACCATTCGGTCTATTTGCATATTAGCCTTTTATTATATAGGATTGGCCATTTATGTCCTCTCTGAAGAAATGGCTACTCAGATCCTCTGCCCATTTTTTAATTCAAGTACTTGGTTTTTTGGTACTAAGTTGTATCACTTCTTTATAAATTTTGGATATTAACCCCTTATCATATGTGTCATTGGTGAATATCTTCCCACATTCAATAGGTTGTATTTTCATTTTGTTGATGATTCCTTTAGCTGTGCAAAAACTGATATTTTGAGTGTTCAGTCTGCATAAACTGTTTAGTTTGCATAAATTCATTTTATGAACTTTTTCATTTGATGTAGTCTCATTTGTTTATTTTTTTCTTTTGTTTCCCTTGCCCAAGGAGATATGTCAGAAAAAAATATTGCTAAGAGAAATTTTTGAGATTTTATTGCCTATGTTTTCTGCTAGGAGTTTCAAGTCTTACATTTAAATCTTTAATCCATTTTGAGTTTATTCTTATATGTGGTGTAAGAAGAAGGTCTAGTTTTCTTTTTTGTATATATCTATTTAATATTCCCAATGCTATTTATTGACTAGACTGTCTTTACACCATTGTATATGCTTGCATTCTTTGTCATATATTAATTAACCACATAGTCATGGTTTATTTCTGGATTCTCTTATTCTGTTCTATTGATCTATGTGTATATTTTTATGCCAGCACCATGCATTGAATCTATACCAGTAGACTGCTTTGAGTAGTATGGTCATTTTAACGATGGTAATTCTTCGTATCAGTGAGCATGGTATATACTTCCATTTATTTGTGTCTTCTTCCATTTCTTTCTTCAAGATCTTATAATTTTCTGAGTACCAGTATTTTATGTCCTTGGTTACATTTATTCCTATGTATTTTAATGCAATTGTAAATGGGATTGTTTTTTTAATTTACCTTGCTATATTCTATTCTTTATTTTTTTTTTAAATAGTAATTAATAGACTTTATTTTTTTTTAATTTTATTATTTATTAC
>NW_006296803.1:454648-457459 GCF_000327345.1 Myotis davidii | reverse complement strand
GAGGAAGCCATTCACAGGAAGGCAGAGGAGATACTAGGAAAAGAAAGGTTGCCCTGTTATGCCCAGTCCCTGGTTTTCATTTCCTTGCATACTTCATGCCATTCCCTTCTGGCCTGAAGTGTTTTTATTGTGAAGTCAGCTGACAGTCTAATGGAAGCTCTCTTGTAGGTAACTTCTGTCTCCGTCTTGCAGCCTTTAAGATTCTTTCTTTGTCTTTAATGTTTGCCATTTTAATTAATATGTGCCTAGGTGTGGGTCTTTTGGGGTTCATTTCAATTGGGACTTTCTGTATTTCCTGAATTTGAGTGACTTTTCCTTCATCAGGTTTGGAAAATTTTCTGCTATTATTTCTTTAAACTGGTTTTCTATTTCTTTCTCAGATTCTGCTTCTTCTGGTACACCTATAATGTGAATGTTGTTATGTTTCATGTTGTCTGAAAGCTCCCTTGAACTCGCCCCCTGGTTTAAATTTTTTTCCATGTGTTGCTCTGATTGGGTGTTTTTTCTACCTTGTCTTCAGATTCACTGATTTTTTCCTCAGCTTCTTCTAGTCTACTGTTGAATCCTTCCAGGGTGTTCTTTACTTCAGCTATGCCATTCCTCATTTCCAATTGATTCTTGTTTTTTGTTTCAAGATCTCTTTTCATGTTGGTGTAGCTCTCACTGAGACTCTTATAATTCTCATTAGGTTGCTTGTAGTTCTCACTGAATTTTTTGAGCACCCTTATTACCATTACTCTGTATTCTTTGTCTGACGAATTGTTTACCTCTATTTCATTTAGTTCATTTTTTGGTGGTTCCTCCTTTTCTTTCATTTGGGGGGTGTTTCTTTGTCTCCCCCCTTTTGCTGTCCCTTTGTTTTTTTGTCTCTCTGTATTAGATCAAACTGCTATGCCTTACAGATTTTTTGGGGGGTGGTATTATATAGTAGGTGTTTTGTGGGACCCAGTGGTGCAGTCTCATAGATCTCCTGAGCTGGGTGCTCTAGCAGAGTCCCTTACTTGAGTTATTTGTGTTCTATTGCTATAGTTTGGTCTTGAATGTTAATGTTCTATTTTGGGTGGAATCTCCTTTCAGGCCGACTATATGGCTCACCTCTGACTACGTCATGTGAGCTGTTGTGGAGGTGCTGACTGAATAGAACAAAATATAACAAAACAAAACACTAAACAGAAGAAACAAAACCAAAATGTACACAAGACCATACAGCACCAACAAAAAGAACCACAAGAGGAGAAAGAATAAGGAAAGAAAAAAGAGAGCAAGAATGATAGAAAAAAAAGAAAGAAAAAATATGAGGAGAAAACAAAACAAAACAAACAAAAACCACAAAAGACAACAAGAAAGGGAGGGAAGAATATGTAGATATAGAGCTGAATTAAAGAAAATAAGAATAAAGAATTAGAAGAATATGGGAAGGAAAATGGTTTAAAATAAAGGAGGGAGAAAACAATTGAAAAGATAAGAAACAAATTGAAAAGGAAAATAGAGGAGAAAGCAGATAGACTTAAAATAAGGAAAATAAATTGTATGAGAAATCAGGATTAAAAGAAAAGAAAAATCTGGGTAGTGTAAAAAAGAAAAAAAATGAGTAGGAAAATGAAAGAAGAAAATTAGTTATATAAATGAAACAACAGAGATCATAATAATAATAATTTAATAAAGCAGATAAAGAAGATAAATTTAAAAAGGTACGAAAAAGAAAAGAGAAAAAAGAGAAGAAAAAATGGAGAAAAGGGAGAAACCAAGATGGTGGCATAGGTAAACACCTGAAATTGCTGCCTCACACAACCACTTCAAAAATACAACTAAAAGACAAAATGGACATCATCCAGAACTGGAAGGCTAGCTGAGTGGAAATTCTACAACTAGAAGAAAAGAGAAAAGCACACTGAGACTCAGAGGAGGTGCAGAAGTAAAGTGCAGAGGTACGAAGGCACACGCGAAAAGGGCTGACAACTGAGGACTCAGTTGTATTTTTCAATCGGGAGGGAGACAAAAGTTCCCGACGGCCCAGTCTCCAGTTCCGGGCAAGTCTCTGGGGACCCAGACTCATACAGGGAGAAACTGGACTGTCTGGCAGTGGGTGGAACTCGAGTGTGGCTTTCTCTCAGAGGTGCTTGCAGCGATTACCATGGGACACTGAGACCCAGGACATCTTAGGGCAGGACTGAGAATCAGCCATTAGCTGTTTGCTCCACCCTGTTGATTCCCTGAGAACCCACCCCACCCAAGCTGTGCGCAGAGGCTTTTGCATATGAATGGCCTGGCTCTTTGCAATCTAAAATTACCCAACAAACTGCAGTTGGGTCAGAGAGACCCAGAACATCCAAAAGAAAGCCCAAGGCCCCACAGCAGCTTGCACTGCTTCACAGCTGGGCTCCTGCCAGGTAGCCTCAGGCAGAGGCTAAATTAGCACCTCCTTAGAGATCCAAGAGCCAGTGTACCCAGTGGTCAGGGTGGGACCATCCAGATTACAATTCCTCACATCCATAAGGGACACATTCAGGGGGAAGCCTCAGTGAGCACCAAAGCCCCACTGAAGCAAGTCTTGCCCCAGAAGGGTGTCTCCAGCACACAGGTTCTCCCATTGCAGACACAGATCATTCTCACAGCCAATTGTCCTAGAGGTCAATTCCTCCCAGTGGTACCTACAACAATCAAGGCTTAACTACAACAAGATTGTACACAAAGCCCACAAAGAGGTGCACCAAGAGTGTCCACCTCAGGTAATTGGGGAGGCTGAGCCACTGAGCCTAACACAGAAAGCCACTCTATCAACACAGGGAAGCAGCCAAAATGCAGAGACAA
>NW_006296803.1:414242-453889 GCF_000327345.1 Myotis davidii | reverse complement strand
AATAAAAAAAAAAAATCTGATGAACTGAATAAACTGGTGAATATAATAGAATCAGGGGCATAGAAAGGGAATGGACTGACAATTCTCAGGGGGAAAGGGGTGTGGGGGTGCGGGAAGAGACTTGACAAAAATCGTACACTTATGGATGAGGACAGTGGAGGAAGGGCAGGGCAGAGAGTGGAGTTGGAACTGGGTTGAGGGGAGCTATGAGGAATAAAAGAGGAACAACTGTAATAATCTGAACAATAAAGATTAAAAAAATAAGAAATAAAAAAATGGAGAAAAAAGTGAAAAGAAAAGAAAAGTAAAAACAAAAGTGAAGTGGTGTTTTTCAGCTGCGTGGATGAGGACAGTGGAGGGGGGTAAGGGCAGAGAGTGGAGTTGGAACTGGGTTGAGGGGAGCTATGAGGAATAAAAGAGGAACAACTGTAATAATCTGAACAATAAAGATTAAAAAAATAAGAAATAAAAAAATGGAGAAAAAAGTGAAAAGAAAAGAAAAGTAAAAACAAAAGTGAAGTGGTGTTTGTTTCAGCTGAGTTTAGTATTCCAGGGGAGCTTGCTTTGGCTCCCACTCTTCTGTCTCTCAATTCTGGGCTCCCTATTAGGTATTTAGATGCTAACCATTGTTAGGCACTATCTTTTGGCTTTCAACAACCTGCTTGAAGCTCCAAGCAATGCACCAACTCCACATGTATGTTTTTCTCTACAGTCCTTGGTTGAAAGCAGGAAAGGCCAATCTGCCCTCAGAGTAGGTTTGTTAGCAGCAAGGAGCCCAGGGCTGTGTCAGCACACTTCCTTCGGTTCTCCAGGCTCTGCCTCTTTCCACTTTTGCCTGCTAGCCAGCTATCAATCGTACTCAATAGTCTGTTTCTGAAAGTGCTTTAGAGGGGGAGGTGTTATTTAGCTTTCAGGAAATATGGTGGGTGTGTTTCCATGTCCCAGAGCTATTCCTCTGCAAGTGGCCCAAAATATTACTCTGCCCTTGGCTGGACAGAGACCAATGAGATCGGCTGGAAACCTGAAGTTTTTCAGTACTCCTGAGTAGGGAAAACATCAGTCTGGTTCCCAGGATATTGGGACAGTTGGCCCCTCCCCCAGTCCAGTCACTGAGGGCTCCTTGAGACTGTTCAAACCCATAAGGTTGGCCTCTGCTTTTGTTTCTTCAGAAAAGCTCAAAATGCAGGGTGTGGCATTCAGGGCACCTGTGGGTAGGGTAGGCTGTATCACCTATGGCAGTTTTTTTTTTCTTTTACCTGCCCTCTGGCTCCTGGGAGAGGCTAGTTCCTCTCAAGAAAAATGGCTGTTTTGGTTTGGGGCCTATGACCTAACTAGAGGCCTGATGCATGAAATCATGCACAGGTCGGGTCCCTCGGCCTGGCTGGCAGTTGGGGCTGATCGGGAGGGCTGGCTGGCCAGGTGGAGGGACTGCTGGAGGTTGGCTGGCCATGGGCGGTTGACTGTTGGAGCGTACTGATCACCAGGGAGTAGCTCCTGCATTGAACATCTGCCCTCTGGTGGTCAGTGCATGTCATAGCAACAGATCAACTGGTCATTCGGTCGCTTAGGCTTTTATATACATAGATGTTCCTGGCTGATGTTCCACTGAGTCTCCCATGATGCTTCCCAGGCCTTTTGAGTCCACTTCTTCCTCCCTGCATCATAGCTTCAGGTGAGTAGTTGCAAATGAAAACTCCTGGTCTCTGGGTTTAGACATGGAAAAAAGAAAAAGAAAAAACACACACATAAAAACCCAAAACTGCCGCTTTCTCTCCAACTGGCTCCAGTCTATAGGCTCCTGGCTCTGCTGCAGCCAGTAGCCCTTTCATGGCTAGATGATATGGGTGCTGTGAGTCTTGGCTTTGGTGCTCTGGGTTGTGGAGCCCAGCCTGGGTTCCTGGCCTCTATCTTCTGAGGAAACAGACTCTCCTGTAGTGAGGAGTTCCCTCCTCCCTCTCATCCCACTGGCCTGCTGCCCCTGGTTGCTGGGTCAGCTCATCTCATGACCTCACCCTTCTTTGTGGTCTCCAAGTGTTTTCTGTCCTTCCTTGATATAATTCTCCCCCTCATCTGGCCCTCAGTTGGTAATTCCAGGTGAATGTTTTCCAATTTAGTTGTATTTCTAGTGTGGTTTCAGGAGGAGGTGAACGACAGGTCTGCCTATTCGGCCGCCATGTTTTGGTCTCTATAGTATTTTCTTAGAATCTTTTGCAAATATATGGTGTCAGTTGTCACTTTTCCACTTTCATTTCTGATTTTATTTACTTGGGTCTTCTCTATGTTTTTCTTGATAAATCTGGTTAAAATTTTATCAATTTTGTTTATCTTTCCAAAGTCCCAGGTCTTGCTTTCATTGATCTTTGGTATTTTTTAAAAATTAATTAATTTAAAAAATTTTTATTTCCAAGGTACTTTATTGTTAAAAGAGGTCACAACACTAAGCCTTGGGCTGGTTCTGCCAACACACAAGCTACAAATGTTTGCTTGGCAGCTGAGGAGTGCTCTGCGGTAGCATGTTTGAGAATTGAATAAAAATCCATATAAAATAAATATTCAAATAGTTTCCATAGGAACACGTAAGTGTGACCCCGTCGCATAGGCCTTCCACCTTGTTCCATCTGTGCCACCCCCACTTACAAAGACATTCCAAACTAGCAATCATTAAGTTAAGTGGTTCCCCCAAATCAAGCTACACTCGCGTAACAGCTACAGGAATGGCGCCTACATGTTCACGCGGGCTGACGCGTAGGCTGCTGGGAGAAGCTCCAACCCGCTCTCCCAGGCACAGGACACAGGCAGGGCACCAGCGTCCTCCTCCGCCTCGGGTGGGAAGTCTCGGATCTGGATTTGCTGCATCAGTTGCCAAGTCGAGTCGGCCCTGACATCACATAGTAGATCGTTGGCCTCTGGAACCCATTGAAAGTAGAAGCAGCAGCCAAGGTATAAGCACCCATGTTTTCAAAGAGCATCCAGTCCCCCACGTGCATCTCCGGCAAGCCGCAGCGCTCCACGATGCGATCGAGGCCGTCACAGGTTGGTCCCCAGATGCTGGATGAGTAGTACTTGTCATCTGGTTTGGGCCTCTTTTGCAGCAGGGGCTTCACGTGCACATGATTGTAGAGGATGCAGTTAAATGACCAGTACACTCCGTTGTTCACGTAATACATGGTCTTCTCGCTCGACTCCTCATCGTCAGAGCCGGTTCCTTCGAGACCAGCTTTTTGGCAATGATATTAACCGCAAGCGTGAAAGCTGATGCAACATAGTATCTGCCCGGCTCAGCTATGAGTGTCAGGCAGACTCTTCCCGAGTCTGATGGAAAATACTTGTCCAGGGCTGGGTTGATTACACTGGTGATCTCCTCAAATTTAAGCTTTGCATCCTCAGATCCAGGAAAGCCACCACCAATGTCCAGCAGGTACATGTTGAATCCAATCTCAGCCCCCATGTCTAAGACACAGCGGGCATCAGAGATGGCCTGCACAAGTCCAGTGTCAGTATAGCCACTGCCCACGTGAAAGCTGACACCGATGACATTGATGTTTAGCTCCTTGGCCCGCTCCAAAAGAAGCCTGCTGGTGTTGAGTGTGGCACCAAATTTAACTCAGAGGACAGACTGCTTTGGAGTCATTGGTGGCAATGCGAAACACCGGCTTCCTGGCAACTTTCATCAGCTCGACTTCGCTATCGAAAGTCGTCATCTGGACTCCGTTATTGGCAGCGTATTTAATCTGAGACACTTGTTTACAAGGGTTTGCATAGATGATTCTCTCTGGAGGCACCCCAAGACTCTGCACCCACTCTATTTCAGTATTGCTGGCGCAGTCAAACCCCGTCCCGATGGCAGCTAGGGTCTTCACTATGGTCCTGCTGTCATTGCATTTGACTGCATAAAAGGGAGTAACCCGAAGAAGAGCTTTTAGCCACCGCAGATGTTTCTTTAGAATGTCTCCCAGGTCCGCAACATAGAAGGCATCCTTGTCGTCTGAAGAAGAGACTTCATTAATTTTCTGGTCCAGGATGTCCTTGGCAGTAAAGCCCTCATCGAGGAAATGGCAGTCAAACTCTTCATCACTAACGTTGTTCATGTTCATGGTTTCTGGATGTTCCGAAGCGCAACACAAAGGAAAATGAAGAAACGGGACTAGGAAGTTATCGCCAGCTGTTCAGAGGCGGCTCTCCAGGAACTCCCAGTCCACGGGACACGGGTCCTCTCTGTGCAGCACCGGGAATGCCTCCGAGCGCTGGATGCCTCGCGCGGACCTCCGCCGCCGTCAAGCGCACAGCCCCCGTCGGCTGCCTGTCCAGCCGCCCGCCGCCTCGCTCCCTCCCGTGGAGACCGCCAGCCCGAGCTGGAGCGCTGGCAGAGGGGTGGAGGCGGCAGAGGCTGAGGGGACTGACCGGTATTTTTTTTTAAGACTATTTTATTTCTTCTCTGATCTTTATCATTACCATCTTTCTACTCACTTTGGACTTTGTGCTTCTTTTTGTAATTACTTCAGGTGTAAAGGTAGATTGAGAATTTTCTTATTTCTTGAGGTACACCTTATGTTGCTATGAATTTCCCTCTTAGACCTATCTTTGCTGCATCCTATAAATTTGGAGTCATTGTGTTTTCATTATCATTGTCTCAAGGTATAGTTTGATTTTTTTTCCCCTTGATCTCATTGTTAACCCATTAAGGGTTTAGTAGCCTCTGAGGTTATTTAGCCTCCATGTTTTGTGTGTTTTTCAGTTTTATTCCTGTAGTTGATTTCTAGTTTTTACCATTGGGATCAGAGAAGATGCTTGATGTGATTTCAGTCTTCTTAAACTGATTGAGACTTGTTTTGTGGCCTAACATGTGATCTATCCCGGCAAATGATCCATGTGCACTTGAAAAGAATGTATATTCTGCTACCTTGGGATGAAAGATTCTAAAAATATCAATTAAATCCATTTGATCTAATGTATCATTTAAGGCCACTGTTTCCTTGTTGAATTTATGTCTGGGTATGCTGTCTTTTGTGGTCAATGGGTTGTTACAGTCCCCTACTATGATGGTATTATTGTCAATCACTCCCTTAATGTTCATCAGTATTTGCTTTATATATTTAGGTGCTCCTACGTTGGTGTGTAAATGTTTACAAGGGTTACATGCCCTGTTGAGTTGATCATTATTAAATGTACGGTGTATATACATATACATATACATATCTATCTATATATAAAAGCCTAAGCAACCAGCTGACTGGTCGACTGGCCAGTAGCTATGACGTGCACCGACTACCAGGGGGCAGATGCTCAACGTAGGAGCTGCTGAGCTGTGATCACTTGGCATCGGCAGTTCTCGGGTGACACACTCAGAACCAGAGAGAAGGGAGCTCGATTCAGGGGTTCATCACCCGAGAACTGCCCTCTCGCAATCCGGGACCCCTCAGGGGATGTCAGAGAGATGGTTTCAGCCTGATTCCCACAGGCCAGGCCGAGGAAGTACACAGATTCATGCACGGGGCCTCTAGTGTGTATATAAATATATACATATTTCAAACATGCCAAATTTTACACTTACACATGTGTGAGGAAGGTAGTCACTGTATGATGCTATACTGTGTTCAGAAGTAATTATGTAAACAAGCCTTTGTAACTTTGTGGGTTTTGCAAATAACAACGCTGTGACTCTTGCAGTCATTACTGCAGTTCAGCCTCTGCTTCGGCAGAGTGCTGGGACTATGGTCAGCTGGCCAGCTTAATAAAGGCTCTTAAATTTAAATTCTGAGTCAGTGGTCTATCTCACTGAGTGAACCCATAACAACGTGCAGTTTATTATATGTCAGTTATACCTTAAAGCTATTTTTAAAATTGAGTGTGTATTTTGTATCTTTGCTTTTTGATTTAATTTTTTATTAATTCCTTTATATTTTATTAGTCCACAGTGAAATAAAAACATTAAAATTTTATCTTCTGTGAGCACTGTTCTAAGGATTTTCATTGGTGAAAAGATGGAGTCATAAGATAGGGTGTCCCCGCAAAATATATACATACTTAACAGCTGATATCTCACTTAATTTTGAAAATGAACTATATGTTAATAAATACTGACTTTATAATCATTTAAAGTGTATATACATTTTTTTGGGATGCCCTGTAGATTTGATAAGTTAAAAATGCATGTAGTAAAAAAAAAAATAAAAATAAATGCATATTGCCCAGCTGGAGTGGCTCAGTTGGTTGAGCATCGTCCTGTACACTAAAGGGTAGCTGATTTGATTCCTGGTCAGGGCACATGCCTGGGTTGTGGGTTTGACCCCCTGTTGGGGCACATGGGGAAGGCAACTGATCAGTGTTTCTCTTTCACATGGATCTCTCTCTCTCTCTCTCTCTCTCAGCATGTCCTCAGGTGAGGATTAAAAAAAATGCATGTTGAAATTTCTTGAATAATCATTAAAAAAAGAAAAAGCAGTGTATATCTTGAAAACAAACCAAGGGCTAAAATGGAACAGTGAAAAAACACTCAATCCAAAAAAAGGCAAGGAAAAACACACAAACTAGTCAAGACAAATAGCACACAAGAACACTGGTGTCAGTGATGGCAGTAAATGTAAAGGACTAAATAGTCTAATCAAAATTTTAAACATGTTAGGCCATATTGAAATATGTTTGCAAAGTAAAACTAGAGCACATAGGATATAGAAAATCTTGAAAGTAAAAGAATAGAATTATATTATGCAGCTACTAAACAAAAGGAAGCTGATATAGCTATATGAATGGGGGAGATGTTTCAAGACTGACATTATTTATGGAAATAACATTGATCAATTAATTTAGATAAAGAGATAATGTTACCAAGAACGAAATAATTAGAAATTTGTGTACTCCCATTAATGTGGCCTCAAAATAGTAAAATGATAGGCAAAATATGATAAAACTGCAAGGAGAAATAGAAACATATACAATTGGTGCGAGGTATTAAAACTACTTTCTACCACCCAGGTTGATTTGGCTCAGTGGTTATAGTGTCGGCCCATGGACTGAAGGGTTGTGTGTTTGATTTCTGGTCAAGGGCACATTCCTCGGTTGCAGGTTCCCAGTCCCAGTAAGGGTGTGTGTGGGAGGCAACTAATTGATGTGTTTCTCTCACGATGATGTTTCTCTCTGTCTCTCTCTCTCTCTCTCTCTCTCTCTCTCCCCCCCTCTTTCCTCCCTTCTACTCTCTCTAGAAATCAATGGAAAAAATATCCTTAGGTGAGGATTTAAAAAAACACAAAACTACTTTCTATCAAATTCATAGACCAAGAAGACAACAAAATCAAGATATAAAAGATATGAATAAAAATATAACAAATTTGACATAATGGACATATGTAAGATACTATATCCAACAATTGTCAATTACACATTCTTTTTGAACAAAGTACAATAGTTACAACAATTGACCATATCCTGGGACATAAAGCCAGCTTCAACAAATTTCAAAGGGTAGAAACCTTTCAGAAAATGTTTTCTGACCACAAGAAAATAAGCTAGAAATTTGTAATATTCCATAACTAGACAATTTCCCAATGTTTGGAAAGTAAGCAACATGCTTTAAAATAACACTAGGCCTAAAAGGAAGTCACAACAAAAGTAATAAAATATTTGGAATGGAATGGTAATAAATGTATGAGATATCAAAATTTTAGGGGTACAGCTTAAGCATTGCTTACAGGGAAATTTATAGCTATAAATGCATAGAATTAAAAAGAAAGGTTGAAAATCAGCGATCTAAGTGTTCATTTAAAGATACTAGAAGAATGTTAGTTGAACTAAAGCATTGGTAACTTTCATGCACTGTGGGGCAGTCACACCCTGTCTTGGGATATTTTTATGTGTAATTGAGGTTGGACTGTCTTGGGGCAGCCCCCACATGGCACAGTGTGGAAGTCTCACTCTGACAGGCCAGCACTTCCTGGACCCTGCCTGTATAGTCTCTACTTGGTCATGAATGGATGTGAAAGCTTACACATAGGAGAGTTGAGGAGGTAAGTAAAGACCGTCTAGGACAGTGGTTCTCAATCTTCCTAATGCCGCGACCCTCATGTTGTGGTGACCCCCAGTTTCATTGTTACAAATTGAACAGAAGTAAAGCATAGTGATTAATCACAAATACCCCTAAAGCATAGTGATTAATCACAAATACCATATGTAATTATATATATGTGTTTTCCTATGGTCTTAGGCGACCCTTGTGAAAGGGTCGTTTGACCCCCAGAGGGGTCGTGACCCACAGGTTGAGAACCGCTGGTCTAGGACATGTATAATTTGGGGTGTGCATACAAATATTTGGATATAAAATCATGGGAGTATGGATTATGAGTAATACCACAAGACTGAAGAAACAACTCTGTAGAACCATGAGGTATAGAGGGTAAGTTACTGGCCACGTGGCCTCTAAGGCAGGGTATGACCGTGGCTTAGCTGCTCTGTACCTGTGAGTCAGGGATTTACACAGTGCACAGAGGAGGGGTTGGTGGCCAGAACCTCTGCAATCAAATAATTTAGCTCCTCTTAATCATCTGTCCACATCTTCAGAAAGCACAGATTGGGTTTTCCTTACCACTTCCTGTGTAGCCTAGACCTGTTTTCTAAAAGAACCTCTCTGAGCTATCTGGTTATGAATAACCTTTGCAAACATTTCATCTCAGCCACTTCTGCTTACTCAACTGACCTTCCTCCCCTACTCCGAATACACACACACACACACACACACACACACACACCACACACACACACACACACTTCCTGCTCCCTGGTGTAAAGGACAACTGTACTATGAAAACAGAGTCCAAACAAATTACAATGAACAAGGTGAGAAATCTTGTGCATCCCAAAGCCACCTGCAGCCCCCGTCCAAACTAGTATGATTTCTTGGTACATGTCGTTGGCCTCCTCCTTGGATGGGGAATTTTGCACCCTTCAGCCTTCCTTCTCCCCAACACCTGTATCAAAGAGGGCCAGAGCGAATGGACTTGTCATTTATAGGTAAGGTTACCAAATTAAAATACAGGATTCTCAGTTAAATTTGAATTTCAGAGAAACAACAAAAAATTTTAGTATAAAAATGGAACATATACTAAACATTATTTGTTATTCTCTGAAATTCAAGTTTAACACAACATCTAGTATTTTTCCAGGAAGCCCTAACTATAGCAGAGAAGGCGATATAATTGGGGAGGAGGAAGTGTCTGGAGAGTCTTCATCTTCTCTCTGAACTAAAGGTTTCCTTGGGAGCTGTGGGCTTACTCAAGTCACCTGGAAAGCTGACTCCATGCACAGCTGGGAGAGGGATGGGTCCCTCTGGCTGCCTCTCACCCTTCACTGGTCCCCTCCTCACCTCTTGGCTTTTTGAGGGCAGCACATCCTTCCATCTGCTCAAGTCCAAGCTGGGAATGGGGACAAGTGTCATCAAGGTAAGAAACAACACAAACATGATGTGCAAAAACACAGACGTTTTGACTTTAATAAGTTATAAAATCAAAGAACCAAATTTTACTATACAGAAAACAGATGTATTGTTTGCTGTGATCAGTAAGATAAAATGTGATTGGAGTTCAGCACCGTGATGATTTTTTTGTGCTGGCTGCCTGTCACACAGGAGTACACAGTCACCTGATAGACTTTACTATTGAGCACCATTTATACACTCCAAACAAAGAAACAAGCAAAAAAACAAAAACAAAAAACAAAACTTAAAATACAAATGAAATGCTTATATGTGAAATTCCATGGGTTTTCCAAAAGCAATATATCAGAGAGCCAGGTCCCAAAATGCTAGCACAAGTCTCCCTGTGAACATAAAGTGATCTTCGAGTCCCTCAGCTGGCTTTTTTAGAATTGTGGACAGAGAACATCTGAATCACACATGGTGTTATGAAACTCAGCTAGAATAGCTGTGTGGCCTTCCCCACGAGGCAGGAGCTTTGAACACAGGGCTGGCCGGCTGGCCGGCTGGCCGGCCGGACACTGGCTCTGGAAGCTCAGCACTGTTGCTAAGCCTGCTCTCCAACTGTCCCACGCTCAGTGATTTTCAGTTTTTCAGAGCTGCATGGACTGCATTCCTTGGGGAGAGACCTCTGAGGACTGCTTACTTCTGGAGAACTCTGGATATATGGTCCAAGGCACTGAGTATGGCATGTTAGGACATGGCCTTGCTGGCATACAGCTTCCAGAGCACATCTCTCTCCTGCTAGCCAAAGATAGGTACCCATGGCAATGTCCCAGCTAGGGGCTCTCCAAAGACTTCCAGCTCCAAGATATGTAGTCCCATTTTGCCAGGATCTGGGAATGGACCATTCTGATTCTGAGGCCCCAGGCTGGGTAAACTGAGTAATACTCTCTGGACAGGGTTAATCACCCCAAACTTTCTTTACATCATTCCAAGACAGACCCAAACAAGAACTGCCCAGTCTTTCAGGCCGTGACTAATACCAGCTGCCATGAGAGAAAGCATAGGGACACATTTCCTAATTATAATTACAGGATTGTGAAAGTACTGTATACCACACCTTAACTAAAGAAGAACTGATACTATGAGAGATGTTCAAAACGTTTTCTCCAGTTTAGTTCTTAGGAGTCAGCAAACTCCTTTAGACATTGCACAGTGTCTGAGCATGTGTGGGGCATGGTGGCAGAAAGAGAGGGCAGCTATGCCAGGGGACGGAAAGGCTGGTCATCACCCAGTTGGACAGTTAAGCATCATCCCAGATACCGTTCTAACTATGTCCTACACCCTTTCTTTGTCCCTTAGGCTACCCACACAGGCACACTCACACACATGCACAGATTCACACACACAGATTTAGCACCTCAAAACTCACTATAAAGTTGCTGTCATGGTGCTTTCTTGAGCCTCAGCATTTTTGTCCATATAATGGGGACTTAATAAAAAAAGAGTTCTCTAAGATCTGACTGGCAGGAATAAAAAGGCTCTAGAACTCTTGTGGGTATGAAAAGCCTAAGAATTATGTGTTAAGGGAGGCCCAGCTAAGGAGCTAATGTGTCCCCCAGGTCTTATAATTTTGGGAAATTTAAGCTGCATGTTAGTATCTATTCAGGGAGAGGTAAAAATTAGCCATTGTTGTCCCATCCATCCCCACCCACTCCCTTCTTATTTCTCGCTCATTCACATCTTGCTCACAAAGCACCATTCTGCTGAAATAGAAACTGCTACTGTTTGGAAAGAGCAAAATATACAGCGGGCTTTCCCCATCTCCCACCCAATGCCTCCCATCAGAGGACAGATCTGGCAGTTCCCTATTGAAACTTCTAAGGGATGAAAGTGGGGGCAGTGCTGGTGGGGGCTGGAAGGCTCCAATAGGGCAGGCCTATCCCCCACAAACAAGACTGGTGTTCAGAAGCATACCCAAGACTAAAAAGTCCATCGTAGGTCCCTCAGGCACTCCCACCCCTCTGGGAGAGAGACAGCCTTGACCACTCACTGGACTTCCCAACACAACGCATGCCTATCAGCCTTCCCATGCACTTGTGGAAGGGGAGAGCCCCTCTGGGAAGCTGCAGGGCCGAGGCCAGGGTGGCCAGATGGGATAAGCAAGGCCAGGGTTCATAGAGAAGAGAGAGACCCGGGAGTGCACCCCACTGGCTTCTTATCTCGCAGAAAATGTGACCCCCTTTTTAGATTAATCCTCAAGCCAGAGTTAAAGGATCCCCGGGACTTTCCCAGGAAGAAATGGGCAGCGTCACAGCTCAGACATAGCTGAGATAGCACAGCTGGTGAGCACCAAGTGGGTCAGATGGCTTCCCCTAAGTCCTTAATTGGCCAGGCTATGTCAGGCCATGTCTGAGACCAGAGGCTGCAGCCTGGCGGCCCTACACCCTGACAGACTCCCAGCCTCCTCAGAGTATTTTGAGCTGATCTTTAAAGACAGAATTTTCACATGAAATCTAGACTTCTAGTGAAAAAGCATGCTATCTGGCAGCAGGCCAGTTCTCACAGAGGCAGTAATGCTAGACACTCAGCAGCTCTCAGGTTGGTCCTGGTCCCCAGCTGCCACCACACCCATCCTCACCACCTGCCTGGCATTGAAGGCACTAGAGTCCACAGCCTCAATCTCAATGTGCTCATCTTAGTAACTGGGGAGTTAGTGAATAAATCATTGTTTCCTAAGAGTCCCCATGGGGCTCGTGTCTAGGCCTGGGGATTAGAAGGACATGTCTTGTGTTTCTAGAAGGGTTGTCACTACTGGTTACTGCTCAGAAACTTGAGGCAAATGTCTTCTTTCTCCAAGTTATCCTCCCTCACTGACAAAGGCTGTAGGCTCCACATTCCTCTCTACCCCAGTCCCACAGTTCAAGATTTGGAACATTCTGGGGCTGGGACACCCATGTGCTCTCCTTGTTGTCACGTGTTCACAACCATATATATAATACACACATATCTATTTTTATGTGATTCTCCCTCTGTTACCTCAAAACTTTTGGGACTCAGGAATTGTGACTTAATCACCATGACACAGGATTTGCCATCCCATGGAATATCTCTACAAGCAAGAAAAAAAATGCTATTGATGCTACCTTTCCATTTTATTAGAACTATCCGAGGACCTCTTTCTTCCTCATTTCATCAATGAGCTCTTGGATCCTTTGGTTTCTGGTCTTCTCGTACGGGCTTGGCCGTCGAGGGATTAGGTTGGGTGGCTGGACTTCATTGTTTAGACCATTGATTTTGTAGGGCACGTCAACAGCATTGGTTTCTGGGTGATCCTTAGTGGCATTGGTGCTGGAGGCATTGAGAGGCACCTCCAAGGGCATGCCTGGCGCAGGCTGCACCTCCATGACTAGAGTGGGGACTGGGAGGGTGGGCATGAGCTCCTCAATGTCATTATGCTTCCCAGGCGGTGGCCTTGCCCTGTCATCCACATCAGCGAGGTTGTCATGCAGGTTACAGGACTTGCAGCACAGCTTGTTGTAGCCTGGGATGGAGCAATAACGAGACAGAACTTCCATCCTACAGAACATTGACTTGTCGCCTTGGCAGCGGCCCTCTGAAAGAGAAAAGTGGGACAAATAACCGAAGGACAAGATAAGGGAAGTGTGTTCCTATAGGGAGCAGCTTGCTGCAGGAGACATTTGAAAGAGCCCAGAGACAGTGCACAGGCAAGAGAGCTCACACGGAAAGTCTATGTGGTTTCCATGTCAGAGGAGTGCCTGACCTGCCCTGGAGTGCAGCCACACATGCTGTGAGCAATGGTCCCCTCCTCCAAGCAGGCCCCAGCTGAGTCTAGATTTTTCACTATCCCTTAAAGTTTGAGACAAAAATGAGACCTGCCTGTTCTTGGGGGGCGGGTGGAGTGATTCCAACTCATTTTAAAGAGTGGGACTTCACCAGATTTTTACATGTGACATCGCTGTGGTTATGGTTGACTCTACAATAATCTATAATCAGTAACTATAACAAAATTAAACCCAAAAGAACCAATTCCTAAAACCTGATAGAGCAAACCCAGAGCCTTGGCTGTGGCCTTACCACACTCCTCACATTTGTTCCAATCCTCACCAAACTCCCCAGATGATCATTGTTTCTGAAAAGTGCCTAAAGGGAAATTTAAAATGTGTGTTTTCTTCCATTTGCTTTAATTTATCTGAGAGCTTCGTGTCCTGCTCCATCCACCCCATTGCTTTGCTACACTGCGCTTCTAGCCATTTCTCAAGCAAATGGCTCCATAACTTGATGCCTTCACACACGCAAATCCTTCTGCCCAGTACATTCTTCCCTGTCCTTCCTGCCAGTACACTGGTCATCCATAGTCCAGCTTGCATGGGGAGCCTGACTCTTTCCTTGGAGGCCACATTGTCGCTCTTTCCCCATGCGGCTGCCTTCTCCCTAGCCTAGCTCCAACTCTGTCTGCAGCTAGATTGAGTCAACCCATCCAACTCCTCTTGTTTTCATGCCCCCCCTCACTCTCTGTGTTCTTTCTAAATTCCCATTTCTCTTCCTTTCCCCCTACCACTGCATTTCACATACAACACAAATATTGAGATGATTTACAAAAATTCATTCAATATGAAGGAATGAGTAATATCACAGGGGGCATTTGATCTTATAAATTCTTGATTACTAACTTCAATGGGCCCCACTCTGCCTACTTGTTTCTCTGCTCAGACACTCTGCTTTCCACAGTGAGGCCCCCAACCTTTCCCATACAAACCTCTGCTGTGACCTCTCTTCCCTCACTCTCCTTAGGTGACCTCATCTCCTACTGAGAGGGAGGAAGGAGGCGAGGAAGGGCAGCCATGGGATGGGAACCACATCTACAGATTCACTCTGTGCACCAATATACAGATTATCTACACCTATATGTGCAGCTATGCCAGCCCATCCAAACTTTCTGCCATAGCAGACAGGCAGGCCCCTCCATTCAGGACTCCTGGTTCTGACATTCACCTGCTGTGTGGCCACTGCTCAAGCCTGTAATTTTCCCTATAGGCTGGTGACCACTTAGTTGGACACTAACCCCAAACTCCCCAAGGTTTAGATTCATGGATACAACTTCCTACTAGACACCCCCTAACCCCAACAGTCCCTAAGCTGCCTGAGAATTCACACATGCAGCCCAAACCCAAAGCCTTTGCTGGTGCCATCTGTCTCAGAGAATGTCTTTCAGGCACACACCCCATCCACCCATTTCCAAGTCCATCAGCATTTCCTCCTACACCCTCTTGGATATGTGCATGCTCTCTCCCCTCTTACCTCCACACACTGTGGCCACACTGTGGTTAGAGCCACCTTTCTGCCTGCTTATCTACAATCAGAATGTTTTTCAACTGCAAATGTGACAATGTCATTGTCCTGAGTGAAGCCCCTGCTTTGCCCCTTGTTTTCTGAGTGAAGAGCTGTCCCATCACCTCTCTGGTTTCCCTCAGGCCTTGGACCGCCTTCTCTGGGGCTCCTTCTGGCCACAAAGCCTTTGCACATACTGAGCCTCTCACCTCCAGTTGCCCTCTTCTTCTCCTCTAGTCTCAGATGAAACACATCTTCCTCAGACAAGTATCGCCTACCTCTCTTAGGAGGTTAAATCCCAATGGTGTGCGGTCTCCTGGTGCCACAAGTCTCCCCTTCCCAGCACTTCATCCCAGTTGGTAAGCTCACATTTAATTGTCAGGTAAAGTGACTAATGTGTGACTTGTTCATTATCCTGTAAGCACCAAATGGCAGAGGCCCAAGCTATAGTTGAATGCCCCCTTTATCCCAGAGCCTAGAAGAGTGAATGAAAGAAGGAGTAAAGGTACAAATGTAAGCAATACAAATGTGAATAACGGAGGAAGTCCAGAACAGGAAATTTATGCATTTTATAATAGCAACTTTACAGGCAAGAACACATAAAGGCACCTACTAACCAGAGGTGGAACCAATTTGGGTCCTGAGCATCTAAGTGGCCAAACTAGGGAGGAAGCATGACTGGCTTCAGGACCCACAGTGTGAAGAGATAAACACAGATCGGCTGGTCAAGAACAGCCCTGGTCTTCCTAACCTTGAGATTGAGTAACAGGCTCACAACGTGGAGGGAGAAAGATAGACAGGTGGTTGAGGGCCGAGGGTTGATTCCAGAATCAAGTTAGAAGATCCAGAGATGTTGCTTTCAGGTTTTAAAATTGATAGATGAAATCGTACACAGATGTCCAAAATATGAGACAGATGAAATCAGAGTAGTCTTGTTTGAAACCCACTGGATGGGAGGGGCTCAGAGTCCCTCTCCCTTCCTTCCCTCTCCCTGGCCACTGCCCCTTTTTGGCAGGTGAACTGTGTGAAAAACACTGGTCACAGGCCTCAGGGAGACCCGGTGGTCAGCTGGGGACTGGGGAGGGGCAGAGGCACCGATGAGGAGGGAGCCTGGCCTGGCAGCACTGCTGGGAGTGGGGCCACTCCTGCCACACAGCATGCACTCTCCTGTCACTAGAGCAGGGGTGGGCAAACTTTTTGACTCAAGGACCACAATGGGTTCTTAAACTGGACCGGAGGGCCAGAACAAAAGCATGGATGGAGTGTTTGTGTGAACTAATATAAATTCAAAGTAAACATCATTACATAAAAGGGTATGGTCTTTTTTTTTTTAGTTTTATTCGTTTCCAACGGGCCGATCCAGCCCGCGGGCCGTAGTTTGCCCACGGCTGCACTAGAGCCCTTTTCTTCACTCCTAGCAAGGTTGGTATTAAGCATCTTCCCTCAATTGTCTCCCACTAGGCTGGAATCCTAAGAAGCAGACATCACATCAGTCTAAGCCAGGGGTTGGCTAACTACATCCTTGGGCCAAGTCAGTCCCTCCAATTGGTTTGGTAAATAAGGTTTTACTGGAATAGGCATGCCATTCACTTATTATCTACAGCTGCTTTCTCACTTCAAAGGCAGAGTTGAGTAGTTATGGGGGAGATCACATGTCCCCCAATGTTATCTGGCCATTTAGAGTAAAAGTTTGCTGACTTCTGGTCAAGTGCTTGGCAGTGTCCTTAGTGCCCGGGTCAGAGCTTGACACAGAAAGCACTTGGCAACTGTTGCTGAGTGAATGGACACATTGGGATGAGCCGTCCATTTCCCTGACACAAATAGGCTGATGACAGCAGGGGCCAGGCTCCCCGCCAGGGTGCCTCCTTTCTACCTGGCTTACATATTGGACTTCTGGGTCTGATTTCCTTTGAATACTTGGCTGCATTGCTTTAAGTTTTTAAAAATTAAAATAAGTCAATGAGTGTATAAATAATTGAGAAAGCTACTGGCCAAGAGCTTGGCTATGCTAATATCAGCCTAGATTAATTTCAAAAGAATCATTACCCATCACCCTTAAAAGGATATGAATGGCTGTGGATTTTTAAGTAGCATCTCTGAGCACTGAGATGAAGAAGAGGAAATTATACCACCGAAGGCTTAGCGACATGTACTGAGGCACTGACTGGCCCAGGATTATAACTTCAGTTTCCCAACACTCCATCCTCAGCCATTTCCAGCAGTAGCAATGCACGGCAAGACCTACTGCCTTCCAGTGAACAAACTGATGAGAATAAACCCATTGTCACAAGTTGAAGTCTGTGTGCCATTCCCACAGTCTTGGCTGTATCTGAATTAATAACCTGTGTGATTATTTGCTTAGTAGTTTTCTCCTTTAAATTACCTCATTTTCAACTTAAATTTTATTTTAGAAGAAAATTTTACACTACTATTCATGTCAAACTATTGTGGTAAATAAGGTACAAAGAGAAGTTTTAGGTCTTCTTAAATCAATTTATAAGTCTAATTTTTAATTCTTCAAATTCCAGGGAGAGACTGACCAACCCTGTTATAAGTGAAGGCAAAGGCTCAGGTGACAGGAGAGGGCATTGCTGTGTGGCCTGAGTTGGAAAGAAATGAGCAAGTGTGAGAGATGTCCCCGAGGTGGTCGTGGAGGACAATGAGGATGAGGATCTGCTGCTGCGTGTACTCAGGCCACATTTACAGGCAACCCGAATCACCTTTGTCCCCCACACTTGGGAAAAGCCTGGGGTGAAGAAAGCTTTGTTTTCTTTTCTCTGCACCATTTCATCTTTCAAAAAATTGTGTGACAAATTAAAGAAGTGTCAGGCATCCCTCATCTGCCCACACCTCCATCATCTGGGCTGTCCCCAAGCATACAGCACTCTGGGGGTTTCTCCCGATTTGTCCAGAAAGCAGACTGAATGAATGCAGTTCTGTTAGACAGAGTTGCCTTGATCTCCTTGTCTCTCTTGAGCTGGAATTCCTTTCCATGGCCAGAGCACTGGGCAGGCAGGACTTAAGCCACAACTACCATGACCCCCACCCTGCAAATTGACACCTGGGGCTTGGCACTGTGCCCTGAAAGCCCATATCCATGACTTACGGTAACCCCACGTCAAATTTTCTCATTGTTTTCCTTCTCCCTGCCTGGGACCCTTTATAGGAAAGGGAGAAGAGAGATACCTACCCATAGGCAGGGCACCACTCAGGCCCCAGATGCGAGGTCCCTGTGAGACCCTACCCTTCTGTCTGGTCCTTGTTAGCAAGCTGAATAAATGCACAGGCCCTGTGGCTTCTAAGGGCAGGCGTGGCTGAGCACACACAATCATGACTATTATAGGCCAGTTGTCTAGAGCCACCACTGCCTTGCCCTTCTCCTGACTCAGACTCTCCTGGGCCCGATGGGCACCTCTCCTTTCCTGAACAGAGAGCTGAGAGATGAAAGCTGCCCCAGGGGCCAGAGTGGTGGCCTGATGGTGGACCAGCACTGTCTTGGATCCTGACCTCACATTTTCACTGCATGGCTCAGATCCCCTCCAAGTGGGGACTGTAAGAGCGCCAACCAGGAGGAGAATACAGGTGTTCCTGGAGGTGCTTGTTTAGCACTAATGACTCAGAACTCAAAGTCACAGTGGTGTATCTTCACAGGGGAGGGGCGTGTCTCCACAGTAGAGGGACCTTAAACACCTCATTTGGCAAAGGAAAGGTCAGTAAAGTCCATTGAATCAGAAACCAAGGAACTAATGGGACAGAAGGGCACTCGCAGCTCCATGTGCCGTCAGCCATGGAGAGGACGAGAAGGAGCCAGCCAACAGTGTGCCAAACCCAGCACCCAGTTTCACTGAAATTTTTATTGAGTTTATTTGTGGGCTGCATGACAGGAAGTCCTTCCAGCGTTAGTAAGAATAAAGGTCATTTTCACAGTCACTTTGGCACACACTCACATGGTCTCATTAAAAAAAACACACTGGAAAGCAACGACAATGGAACCTATATAATATGCCATAAATACATACAAAACACTAGTAAAATATCCCTGATAAACCAAAGTGCATGTAGACAGAGAGAACAATGCCCAGGAGTGTACGGCACCTTCCCAGAGTCACTCGTGTCACTCGCATGGCCTAGTCAAAGTTGGAAGTTAACAGTCATGAGAATTAGTACACACCGAATATTTACATAACAGTAATCAGTGCCAGGAGGCTGGTGTTGGTGGGGATGCTATTATATTCACAGGTGGGCAGCGCTGGGGTGTGCAGTGGGAGTGATGGCGGGAATGCTACACGGGTTACTTGAAGGGCCAAGAATGTTGCCCTCTGGAGTAAGGCAGAGCTGTGGGAGTGCCCACAAGGGCTCCAGCAACAGTCGGCGCCACTGGCCAGTGGGTGTCCTTCCTATACAGGTGGCCTGAGAGTGCGTGGGTCCCTGCACAGGCCAAGGGGCACAGAGAGCCAGACCAGCTGATTAAGAAACCTTATTCTTGGCCAAAGATGGATAACTTAGACCACCTCCCGCTGGACCTGCCTCCTACCTGGATCATGTCCCCCTCTGAAGCTGGAGTTAGCAGCCAATTCTGTTACCTTTCAACTTTAAGGCATTTTCTACATAGTTTTGTCTAAGCAAAAAAGCAATAAAAATTGAGGTAATTCTGTAGTTGTTCACACTGGCAGGTGGCCGCATCCACATCAGTCTCTCACTCTCTCATGCTCTCACCCCTGATGGGGCCATGTGTGCATGATAAGGAAAGGCCATTGGAGCTAATGGACCAAGAATGGGAGTGGCAGTGTGTCCCTACGTCCCACTGGAGGGACACATACCAGGCCTCCTCCATTTGACCTGAACCTGCCTGAGGAGACAGGGCATGGGGGCAAGGGCTGTGTGAGTTGAACACAAAGGCCACAGGAAACAGGCCACAGTCACATGAGTCAGGAGGACACACTCAGCACAGGGTCAGCAGCAGCAGCAGCAGCAGCAGCAGCAGCAGCAGAAGAGGCAGCCGGGAAGCCCCGAATATAACGCTGGACCCTTAGGGCCGGGCTACCCAGCATGGCAGCACAAACTGCAGACCTCGAGAACCCCAGTCTCTGGGTGGTGGGTGCATTTGAAAGGGGATGGGCAGGCTTCCCCTTGACTTCCAACCTACAGCTCCAGCTTGGAGGGATGTGGCCCCACGAGTGGTCACTTAGTGGTCACATTCTCACTTTGGCTGCTGGCCCGACCAGCACCATGACAGATCTTTGACCCTTTACAAGCCATCACCAACCAGGTCCCGGACCCCCCACAAGAGGCCTGTGCCAGGGCCTTGCCTCTGTAAGGCTGGCCCTCCCGGCCAGGTGGCCAGCAGCTCTGAAGGAGATGGTCGAGCACAGAGGCCCAGGAGAAAACAGAGTCAACCGAGAGCACTCAGCAAGAATCAGGGGAGTTTTCCATAGAAAGAGAGGAGGGGAGCCCACGGCAAGCTCCACAAGGCGCAGGGCATGCACTGGAGGGCAGAGGCAGAGTTATAAACGGGCCGATTACTTGACGAAGACTTCTGGACCTGCGACTCGGGGTCCGGTCGGGACAGCCACTGAACCACATAGCTCTTCTTAGAGGGGTCAGAGATGTTTCCTAGAGGGAAGAGAAAGGGACTGCGGCTTCTGGGGCACCAGCCAGGGCTTCCCAGCCCCCTGCTCCATAGACCCTGGCATCCTTGGGAGGGGCAATGAGGGCATTCAAGGCATACCCTTATAACAGATGAGACTGTGTCTCTCTCCCCAATGCCCTTGCCTCCTGGTCTCAGTTATGGAGTAGCTATAGCACACAGGCGCTGCTGGCCTCCTGACCTGTGTACTACTCCTCCACACCCAGTCCTGCTCCCCACCTGAGCACAAACTGCCTGCTCCAGGAATGCAGGGACCCAGTGAATCAGGATCTACCACCTCTGCCCCCAGCTGGGGTGGGCACACCTGACCCCCCTGAGCTCCCTTCTCTGTAAACAGAACTTGTATGGGGTCTACATCTTGAGCTGTTTCAGGGACCAAAAGAGGTCACATGTCGAGCATTTGCCAATGTGTCTGTAAGTAGCCGGTATTCTGGTTGTTGTCTGTGCAAGGTACAGGGCATTTGTCTTGTTGAGCCCTTCTGTGTAGTCACTGTGAGTCTGGTTCTATTTCCCATACCAACAGGGAGTGTCAGGAAGGCAGGGATGGGCTGAGTCTGTTCCATCCTTCATCAGGGCCTGGCCTGGCCTGAAGATGAGCTGTTCCTTATATTGCCCACTATGGAAAAAGCCCAGCCCTAGCCTGGGAGGCCTCAACTTCGATTTTAAGGTCAGGGACGCTGAATACAGGCCACTTGTGGGAAGAGCATTTGCCTGGACCAACCCCCTGGCCTTGGGGCTTGCACACTGGGGCCCAGGGAACTGGGCAACAGAGGGCTTACTTGGGCAGGGGCCCAGCCTGCAGGTCCTTGCTGTCTCAGGTCGCTCCTCCTGGCAGATCCCAAAGCTGTCGTCCGCTGTTCGGCAGAGTACTGGCCGCTCCTGGGTGCCATTGCCACAGGTCACAGAGCACTGTAGGTGGAGAGTCACCAGTCAGGGGCCACCTCCCATGCTGCGGTCCGGAAGAGCCCCTCACACATGTGACCCCATAACTCGTTTGAGGTGGTGAGGGGCAGTGGGAGAGTGTGGACTAGAGACTGGCCCGGTCTCACCCCAGCCTCGGGTGGCTGCCTCAGTCTTGTTGGGCTCGTAAGAGGGGACACACATACTTATGTCTCAAGTTATTGTGAGTTAAAGAGAGCGACTATGCAGGGCCTGGCATTTCTGAATGCTCTGGCTATGGGATACCCAAGACCCAGAAAAACGTGCTATGCACTGGGGACCACTGGGAAAGCTCTGAGTCCCAGAGGTTTTGGCAGAGAACCATCCCCCTGACCTTTCTCCCCGCAGGCTCCCCCAGGCTCTATACTACCAGCACCCTCAATGGCCCCTCCAGCCCCTGTCCCCTTCTGACTTCTCCATGGGGAGGGGCTAGCAGGAGCAGTCACATCCAGCCTCCTGGCTCGGCTCACAGCTGGCCCAGCCGTGAGCAAGGATAATTCTCAAGTCCTTGCCCTGTGTGTGAGAAAGGGTTGACTTAGCAGACATGGTTGCTTAAACCCTACACAGTCCTAAGAAAGGCCATTTGCAGGACTGGCCCATGGGCAGCTCCAGGGAACCAAGTCCATGGAATGCTCTGTCTGGTGAGTGTTTTTCATGCCTGAGGCCTTGAGTTGCACTGTACCAACAATGTGATTTCTGCTGAGCACCCACTTTCCTGCTGGGGTCTAGAGCTTCGGTAATTGATATCATCACACACACAGGCACCGTTTGCCTATGTGACTACTCCCTAGTGAAAACCCTGGGCACCCAGGCTTGGGTGGGTTGCCTGATTGGCAGTACTTTGTGTGTGTTGCTGCATGTCACTGCTAGGAGAATTAGGTGCATCTGTGGTGAATCCACTGGAAGGAACACCTAAAGGCATGTGCTGGTTTCCTCTGGCTTTGGCCATCCCTTCTTCCCTTCCCAAAGTGTGCTCTGAGCATTCCTTGTAATAACCCATAACCATGAGTGCACCAACCTCTGAGTCCTGTGATCCTCCTTGTGAATTATGGACCCCGAGGCTGATCTTGGCTGAGAGCTGGAGGTCAGTGCTTACATCAGCTCTGCCCTCAGAACTGCTCCTCAGTCCCCAAGACCATCCGTATTACTCTTTGCAGCCCAAGTCTAAGCCCCCCTTGGTTTGTGTCCCCTCCTGCCAGCTTAGCTGACCTTTTAGACCACATATCCACCTTCAGAGATAAGAACCTGGAGCCCAGGCTGCCCTCAGCCTCCTGGGAGCCCAGGCTGCCCTGAAGACACACATTCCACTGGGTTTCTGAACAGAGCACTGATTACATGGCACCACTGGTATCCTGAGACCTATGGGATGTGGCCCAGGGCATGAACTGAGTCCAGACAAAGGTGGGATGCCCCAGCCACCTCAGTCCTGCCCAAGCTTGGTTTGGGAATTGAGAACCCAGGACAGGGCCAGGAGACCTACTTACCTGGGACCAGGGTCCGGCCCGCCACTGTCCAGGACAGAGCTCACGATTGCAGGCCCGGCGGCCCTCGGGCCGTGCATCATTGCAGTGCTTGGTGTGCACGGTGCGAGTGGTGTTGTTGTGCAGTGGCTGAATGCAGCGCACGGAGCGGACCTGCATGCCTGTCCGCCCACAGCTCTGACTGCACGGCTCCCATTCGCCCATGACCCATCTGCGAGGGCAGAGTGGCACATGGTCAGTCCCCTGTGGCCATGGTGGATAGAGGGAAGGCCTCCTGCTCTCTGAGGCATGGCCTTCCTTAGTCCCACAAAAGTGCCCCATAAGTTTGCTGCACCCTTGCCTGAGGTCTCGCAAATAATGAGCCCTACACATGTCCACTGATGGGAGCCCTGGTGTGGGTGGCCATGGATAGCCCAGGCCTGAAGGACCCTGTCAGTCTTTGTCCCTTCTGTGGCTCTGGCTCTGCCCTTTGACTTCAGCTTCTGCTGACATCACTGACCCTTCTGGAAGCAGTATCAAGGCCCTTAGCACCCAACCCCACATGCCCTCACCTAGTACCAACTGTCTTCCTTGCTCAGGACCCAGATACGAATCCCTGCCAGACCCTGGGCCTGGAGGTCAAGGTTACAACCACTGCTATGGGCTGTCTTGGAAACATCTCCCTGAGCCTGTTTCCCCCACCTTAGCATTACCACTTGCCATCTCTAAGATGCACAGTAGTGTTTTAGCTTTGCAAGTCTGAAGCAGGTGCAGCCTCTTAGACTCCACAAAACATGGTGAGTGACAATGAACCCATACACACCTCAGGAAATATGAAGTCCAGACCACCCACCTGTCCCCCCTACCCCCCACCTCCCATAAACACAGATCCGATACCTCCCTCCACTGCAGCCCGGGAGAGGGGGGAGGGAGTTGGGGGGAATCTGTCCTCTACTCCCTCTAGTGGGACCCAGAGACTGCAGCCAGGGAGTTGGGCAACCCCAGGCACTCACACGGGCTGGGAGCACTCCTGTGGGTTGCAAGCCCGGCGGATGGCTTTGGGCTTCGGGAGGGCGTCGCAGAAACTGCGGTGCACCATCTTGAGGTCCAGCCTCCGGCGGCAGCCATACTTGGTGAACTGGGACCCTGAAGATGAGAGCTTGAGGAGGCTCAATGGGGCAGTGCGGCCCCTCTATGGGGTGCAAAGGGGCAGATTCACCTGCAGCTTCAGCTGTTCTTCCCAACTTTCTGACCGGGTGGGGTAGTGTGCCTGAGCCAGGCCTTGGAGATGTTTAGCCTGGTGTCCTCCCAGCACCCTAGGTGTGGTCGGCAAATGGAGGCCCGCGAGCCACATGTGGCTTTTTGGCCCCTTGAGTGTGGCCCTTCCTAAGCCTTAGGAGTACTCTAATTAAGTTAATAACAATGTACCTACCTATATAGCTTAAGTTTAAAAAATTTGGCTCTCAAAAGAAATTTCAATCGTTGTACTGTTGATATTTGGCTCTGTTGACTAATGAGTTTGCCGACCACTGCCCTTGGGCAAGTGAGGGTGAGAGGCCTGGGAGAGCGACCACCTTCTCCCTGGCCCCTTGATAGCCAAGACAAGAGGGAAGGATTCATTTCCTCTCCTGTTGCTTAGCCATTTGCTCCACATTAAATTAATATGCACTGAGGACCTGGCATGACCCAGGAGTTGGCTAAACATGGGAACATGTCCTACGAGTCTCCTCCCACCACAGTCTAGTGCAGCAGTTCTCAAATGGGGCTGATTTTGTACATGAGAACATCTGGAAATGTCTGGAATACTTAGTTGTTACAACTGGGGGAGTGTTGCTCAACATCCTACAATGCATAGGACAGCCCTCACAATAAAGAATTATAGAGACAGGTATCAGCAGGGCCATGGTCACAGAACTCTTGTGGGCAAGACATGAGGGAATATGGTGGGGCAGCCTGATCCAGTCTGGTCATCTTGATATATCACAGGAAGTAGAGGAGGAAGGAAGGGGAGGGGCGCCCAGGGGAGGAGACAGCCTGTGCAAAGGGCCTGAGGCAGGAGCATGGCATGTCCAGGAGAAGCATCTAAAGCCAGGGTGAGCAGTGGAGAAGTTTGCAAGCTGCCTGGACCTCAGGATCCATGAGGAGAATTGTTTTTTATCCTCAGAGCAGAGGGAGCTGACGAAGGCTATGACACCAGGAGGGACATGGTCTGATCTGCCTCTTTAATAGGTTACTCTGGGGGCGAGTGAACACACAGGGCCAGGGAGGGAGTGAGGGGCTGCCAGGGCTTGGAAGATGGGAATAGCAGATGGGTCTGAGAGATATATAGAAGCAAGATTCAACAGGACACGCAGAGGAAATCCACAGGGGTTGGGGAGGCTGGGGACACCATTACCCAGGTGGAAGCACTGGGAAGAGAAACCTTTTTCTGTCAGTGACAGGGAGTGGGTGACGAGCCCCTCAGCAAACACCCTTTTGGCATCTGAGGGCAATCTGTCCTGGCCCTGCTTCTGCAGGCTGAGCTGTCATCTCCTGCTTCTGATCTTGTTCACCCCCCAGAAACATTGACCACTCTGGGCAAATCAGAACTTCCTGTATGCCTGCATGTCCTACCCAACTGTGGGCTCCTTGAGGTACGGGGCAGGAGGGACCCCTCTGCACCCAGCACTGCTGGGGAAGGTCTGGGAGGCTTTTCTGAATGAACACAGGGAGAGACCCCTGCAGAGGGGCCTTTCTACCTATCTCCATCACAGCCTACATCTTCCCTGTGCCCTGCCTTGTGATGTCATAATAGCTCATCCAACCCACTCTCACAACAACTCCCACCAGGCCAGCTTCTGCCTCCCCCACTGATTTAGGTTCATGTTGGCATCGACCAGACCCCACACATGCCCTCTGGCTGCTTTAGGCCTGCTGCCCTGAACACCTCCCCCCTGCTCACCCTCTGCTCCCTCCCAGGCAGGGCTAGGCCCTTGTCACCCAGACATAGATCACTGCCTCAACCTCCTTGGGACCCGTCTTCTCATGCCTGCCACATGACTCTGGCCAGGCAGTCAGCAGGGCACTGGGGCCTCCAGAAGCCCCTCCCCTAGAAGACCCTTCTTATTCAGGCCCGGCTTTCTCGGGGCCCCACCCTGAGAAGCCTCTCACCTCCACCGCAGGGCTTGGAGCACAGGGACCACTTCTTCAAGGCCCACTCGTAGCCCACCGAGTCCTCTTCCAGGACCTGGTTGTCATCCACATTGAGCGAGTCCTCATGGATCATGTACTTGTACGTCAGCGAGATCCGGGTGTCTCCCTGCGGGATGACCTGTGCCCCCACACGGCCATGAATGTGTCTGCCCAGCTCTCCACTTCCTCGAAACCAGTTTAGAAATGTCAGTCGAGGTAACTTATAGCCCAGTCTTGGTATTTGCTGTAGGTCATTATGTTCTACAAAGTCCCCAACACTGAACCACTGCTTGCAGGGAGTTAGGGTCCTGCGAGATTCTGGCCATGGCATTCTCATCTGCTGTCAACATGTAACCTTATATTTTACGCGCTATTTAAGGACCCGTACTTAATATATGTTGCTAATTCCCTGCCATCTGACTCCGGGCCAGCGCCCTGTAATGCAGGCCTGCAAGAAGCTCCCCGACGCTGCATGGGCTACATGGAGCACCCCACAGCTGCTCACCTTGGGGAACTGCACAGAGCCCTTCAGCACTATGCCTGGGGGCCATTTTAAACAGTGAAATCATCCCATTAAAGCACAAAAATGTGAAAAATGTGGCACTAAATACACTGTGAAAAGGACACTGGTTTATAGTAGGAGCTAAAACAAGAAGCAGGGGGTCACCTGGCTCTCCCTCAGCTGGAACATGCATGTCATTGCTCTGCATTTGTCTGTAAATGGCTGTGGAAATCACGCTGAGTTTTTATTTGGGGATTACAGATACATTTTAGCAAGTAGATGAATTTATCAATGCAGAAACTGCAGGTCCCGAGGCCTGCCTGCACCTGCACTGGCAGGTGGGTCCCCAGCAGCATCTGGGGGTGAAAGTCCCTGCAGGGGAAGCAATCAGAGGGCATGCCCAGGGATGAGGTGCTGGGGTCTGGGTACCTACCCCCCACCACAGTGAACTCACCTTAGCTTTATCTGTAGTGGTTTGATTGTTTTTACAGATAAAATATAATACTTAGATAATTAAAATTGATTTTAAAAAAGTGATTAGAACATCAAGCCCCTCCTCTGTACTCCCATAACCAGGAGCAGTCCATGCTCATGAACTCAGGAGACCTGGGGTCCAGTAATGCTCAGGGACAAAGTCCAGTGGTCTGGTGGTGTAACATCCTGAGCCCTGTCCAGTACTCCCAGGTGTGGTACAACTGGGATTTGATGGCAGACATGAAGGAGCATGACTAGGGGGCTATAGATGTCATTCAGCAGGGAAACCAAAACCCTTATAAGGGAGAGTCCCTGAGGTCACTGGGTGTGATGTAGGACCCAGAGCCCCACCTGGCAGCTCCATGGTTGTCCCCCACTCTGACACAAGGATGGACTGGCCAGAGAGGCCATTCCAAGCGTGGCCTGAAGGATGCAGGAGGCTCCATCCCTTACCCAGTGGCCACTTGCCCCCTGGCCTGGGGACTTACCAGCACAGCGATGGTGCCATGAAGGGGGCCCATGGTCTGCAGCGTCTCACGGCCATCTTCATCCCGGTACTCCCACTCCACACCCATGGCAATGAACGATTTGGAATTGGGATCTATGTCATTCTCTTCATTTAAAATGAACTTGCCTGTCTCTAAGTTCTTGACGGCTGAAAACAGCAAAAGGGAGCCCCCACCAAGATTACCAGGGGCAAGATCCAGGCACACTGAAGGGAGGCCGAGGTGGGGGTGGTGTGGTGTGGGGCACACTAGTTTGGGCAGGTGCAGAAAATGTCCTTGCCAGACAGCCCAATCACCTGAGAGCCTGGCTCCTCCTTTGCCACTTGGCCAGAACTGATGCCTTTCTGCCAGGCCCAGGGTCTTTTCTCAGACCTGCCCCCACAGACCCTGGGTGAGCAGGGGCTCTGCCCAGAAGTGGAAAGGCTCCCTCCCTAGAGTCAGCAGGCACTCAGAGTCCCTGCCTGCCGCCTCAACCCCGAGGGTGCAGGGTATCTGCTGGACACTAGGGCACAATGGTGGGGCTTCCTGCCATGGGGTGAGCATATGTCCAGCTGAAAATCAGGGTCTCCCCACCCCATTTGTAAGAGTGGCCCTGCCTGGGGTCCCACCAGTTCCCCATACCTCCTGAAGAGGTTTGCCCTGACTAGGGGACCACTCAAGCCATTGCAAAAATGTCTAGGAGCTGAGGACTCAGCTGGCTAGGAAGCCTCACACTTTGCATAGTGTGGAAGGAGCACTGGGAAGCTGCTGGGTAACTTTAGGGAGCCCAGACAGAGCACAGAGTGAGGAAATAACTCCGTACACAAGTCTCCTATAACTCTCTGTCTACATCACAAAGTGAACCTCAGTAGTTGTTATGGGTCCTCAACTTGTCACTAACTCTCTCTTCTCTCCTGCAGAGACAGAGGACCTGGGACCTGGAGTCTTTAGCAGTCTCTTTTTGCGGGGGGTGGGGGGGGGCACTGACTTTAATATCTGCCTTCTGTTTAAGGCAAGTGGTACTAGTTTTGCATTTTGGGTAACAATATAAATTTTCTTCTTAAAGTAACAACAGAAAAAAAAAAGACTATTAAAAGAAAATGGACTCTGTCATGTCTCAGCAGGGATGCTGGATGGTGAGGTCCTGAACCAATCTGATCCCTGCGGGACACGGAAGAAGGTGGACCCCAAATTGGGGGAACTTGTCCAGGATCTCCCAGCAGTCCCCTGCATCACTTTTGGGCCTCATGACTACCCAGGAGGTTGGGCACAGATGCCTTTTTGGGGAGTGGGTGAGGATGGGTGGAGCCCCAGCAAAGAGTCCCAGGCAGCTTCAGTGAGCAGAGTCCCTCCGGCAAGGGTTGCCACGTGGGAAGGGGCATCCAGAGTTGTTGGAACATCTGACATTTCAAGAGTGGCCAGAGAGCTCTACTCTAGCTAGAATCCCAGGAATTGAAAAGTACACTAATGGAAAAATATGCAAATACACTGTGGGAGGCCATCCTCCAGCTCAGGCGCTCTGGTTAGTGTGTGTGGGGAAGCTACTCAGGACTCTCCTGCTTGGAGACCTGCCTGCCTTCCAGTGGGTGGGGGGCAGCTCCCATTAGCCTTGAGATGGGGAGTCATTATTGTGGGCTGGGGGTGTGTGACACATATCCCTCCACAGCTGCTGCCAGGAGCCCTCTGATCCAAACACATGGTTTCTCTACCAAAAGGTGAATCCAGAAAAGGTCCACGACATGGGCTGAGCCAGGGACAGGGAGTCTCTCCAATCGAGCTTCCCACCCTGGGGGCTCTGCCCATACCCGGTAAAGCCAGCTGTAGATCTGCTGCCTTCCTGGGCTGTGGGACTCACCCAGGTGATGGCTGGTGATGTATGCCTCCTGGATGAGCAGGTGTCTGGCTCCTGTGGGGATCTCAAACATCTTAATGTAACCTTTGTTGGGATGTGGGGAGACAAAGACAAATGAAAGGAGAGGAATCACTGGGGTGCAGACAAGGCGCGGAGGGCCTTGCCCTCAAAGATAGCTCCAGAGGCTCCAGTGTTTTGACTGTCCACCCAGAAAGGCAGCTAAGGGACAGGGAGCAAGGGACCCACAGCTGCCTCACAGCCCTAAAAGGCAGGAGAGGGGTGGCCTCAGCAAGCCCCTGCCCTCAAATAGACATCTGAGACCCACTGTATATACCTATATTTTGGCATCTTCTGCCCTGAACCCTCACCTGGGCCCCCACCCACCCTGGAACTTGGCTCAAGCTGTCCTGATTTAGGTTCTCCCACCACCTCACCCTTCCAGAAGAGTCATGAACCCAGACAGAGCCCCAAGGACAAGCATCCCATGTCCACTGAGTAGGTGCTGTAGACATTCAGGCCCCAGGGCCAGAGGGAGGGGCTCACTCACCCAGCTTCTTAGGTGAGCGTGTGAACATGCCTTTGACCACTTTGCAATGGCTGTTGTCCCCTCCACACACACCGCACTTGTCTTCTTGCTTGTTGGAGCCGATCACTCCATCACAACCCACCTTCTGTTAGGGGGAAGAAGGGTTGCAGTGTACACCAAGGCCCTCCCCACTTGGGCTCTGGCTTGACTGTGCCCCCTGGGCATTAACACCTGTTCCCTGGGTATCCTCTTTTTAGCAGTTCCCAATGCAGAGGAAAGAGACAGGGCTTTGGAGAAAGACAGACCCCATGTGCCCACCTGAGGAACAGTCCCTTCCTCTCACTCATTCACTCATCTAGACAGCATGACTTCAGAGGGCTTGGCACAGCCTAAACAAGGCCACATACTGAGACTGTCCTGATTTGGTAAGTTGGCCTCAAAATAAACATTCCTGCCGTGAGGGCTGTAACTCAGACCCGGTCTCTGTCCCTTGCCCAGGGCCACACAGCAAGGCCCTCCAGCAGCCACTCCAGGGCACCCAACTACAGCTTAGGCCTGGATGCCCCAGCCTTCACATTGCCCACAGAAACACAATGCACTCTCTAGTAGTCTATCTTCAGGTGTCTAGACAGGAGGTGACAAAAGTTGGTAAGAAAACTTTTGCCTTCATTCTCTTGTGGCAGGAGAGTAAGAAGCTAGGGAAATTCCTTGGCAAGTGGAATAAGGGAAATTGAGACAAAATAATTAAATAAGGCCAAATGATTTGAGCAGTTTATAGCCAGCTAATGAATCACATGTTTTATCTTCCCTAATCAAAGACACTTAAGAACAATGGTTTACACATTCTAGACTATCCTGGGACAGAACAGCCTTAGTTCTGGTTCCTCTTCAATGATGTTCTTTAAAACTAACTAGATAACCCTGACCCCTCTATACACACATTGAGGTGAATCAACACATTGAAGGACACATCTGAAAAGCTAATGAATATTCTGTTAAGACCCTCCCCTAGGATTACAGCCAACTAAAGGAAGATAAGACGTCTTAAGACAAAGGAATCAGAGTCGCCCACACCTTGTACCTTTTTTCCTTTTCTCCTAAACTCTAAGGCAGTGGTTCTCAACCTTCCTAATGCTGCGACCCTTTAATATAGTTCCTCATGTTGTGGTGACCCCCAATTTCATTGTTACAAATTGTACATAATTAAAACATAGTGATTAATCACAAAAACAATATGTAATTACATATGTGTTTTCGGATGGTCTTAGGTGACCCCTGTGAAAGGGTCGTTTGACCGCAAAGGGGTCGCAACCCACAGGTTGAGAACCACTGCTCTAAGGGACCTCGTGAGACTTGCAACCAGGGTAGTTGTGGGCAGCAGCAGCTCATCCCAGGCTTACTCCCTGAATCTGTCTCCAAGGCCCCCCTTTTCTCTGACATTCTCCTGTTGCTTCTCTTACCTTAAGCCTTTGTTTCATTGTCCCCAGATTTAATAAACATACTTTTGAAAACACCTGGACTCATGTTGTGAAATATTTCCACAGGAAGTCAAGAACCCATACACTACCGACAGGCCTGAGGCAGACCTGCTCCAGGCTCAGACCTCATGTGGTAACTCAACAAATACTCTCAACACTGCTCACTCCAGTGGCAAAAATTATTTCACACTGAGTGGGGACCTTCCTTTTCTCAGGGTCACCTGGTAGAGGCAGTAATAAATTCAGGTGCTTTTACTCTCTAAAGCCCTGGCAGCACACCATTCCACAGAAGCTAGAAAAGGAGCAGCCCTTGCATGTTCATGGCTTGACACCATTTTTATACCAATATCCACATCCACAGCTTTTCTAGCTTAGCAGGGACAATGACCTAGAGTGTGCCATAACATTGCATGTTTTCCCTGGTTGCCAGAAAGCTCGGAGCCAATTCTCCTCTACCACCACCTCTGAAGAGACCCTCTTCCTCCAGCTTTGGTCTTCCATTTCTGATTTTTATCTCACAAGGACCTTTGAGGACAGGGACTCTAACCCATAAAGGGGCTACAGAGCAGCGGTTCATGCATCTGAATAGAACTTAACAAGTTTTGGTTTTATTGATTTATATGATCATAAGCCTTTTGAATTAATTTTGGAAGTGAGCAAGGTGAAAACAAATAAATAAAATGAACATGCTTATTTTTATTTTAATGATTTATGAGGGAAAAAAATTAACAAAGGAAGGGAACAGGATAAATTGGGGGAGGGGGAATTGATCTTTTAAGGCAGCGGTTCTCAACCTGTGGGTTGCGACTCCTTTGTGGGTCGAATGACCCTTTCACAGGGGTCACCTAAGACCATTGGAAAACACATATATAATTACATATTGTTTTTGTGATTAATCACTATGCTTTAATTATGTTAAATTTGTAACAATGAAATCGGGGGTCACCACAACATGAGGAACTGTATTAAAGTGTCGCGGCATTAGGAAGGTTGAGAACCACTGTTTTAAGGCATAGAAGTCTGAGCTGAAACCATTAGATCTGTCACTTCCTTGCTATGCAGTCTTAGAGGAACTCTGAGTTTGTTTTCACATTTGTAGCATGGAGTCAGAGCAGCCCACCCTGTCAGGGATATTGTCAGGGTGAGAGGAGATAATCTTTGTAAACAGTCATATGCTGCCTGGCTCAGAGTATGACCTCAGTAAGGGATGGAGGTGATGCTGAGGGGGACAATGGAGAGGAGGGGGATGGGAGAAAACCCCTGTTTGGGCTAGGGAAGTTGTGACATTGTGATCTATACGAATAAAAGAGTAGTATGCTAATTAGACCGGACGTCTTCTGGACGACCATCCAGATGTCCTTCCTGACAAAGACGGCCAGGCGAAGCCACCCTCCAGTGGTCCTGGGTGTCAGCGCCTGTGGCTGGCTGTGGCCAGGGAGATGGAGAAGCCACCTGCCCCGAGGTCCCAGGCCACAGCCAGCTGGAGAAGCCACCAGACCTGTGGTCTAGGGCGCCAGCACCTGCAGCCCAGGAGATAGGTTCCCCCTTCTCCCACTGCAGTCATTACTCCAATATTCCCCTTTGAATTTCTCTCTGCTGCCCCAACCCAACTTCACTTTTCATCTGAAGGATAAGGAACAGAGAGAACAATGTTAAAAGCTTACATTTTTAAGCAGGTATGGTTGGTACTTAAACATATAAATGGAAAACCAAAGTCCTTAAGGTAACAAAGGCTAGAAAGGGAGGGGACAAGGACAGGGCAAGACATATTATATCCAGCAATCCATGTGGGGACTGAAAACTTTGCAATGATGACAATCAGTGAAGATATGAATCAACTAAAATAGTTGACAGGGACAATTCTTCCATCTTTGAAAATATCTATATCAAGTCTGTTTAAATAGAATTTCATCTGCATCATATAATACATTCTGACAAGACCACCACCACCACCAATGTGGTCAGTGTTGTGCTGGTAAATGTTTAACTGGCTCTCAATCAAAGAAAACAAAACGCTGATCTATAGTATCGGCCAATTTCTGTGGCATAAATTCTCCATCCATGGCTGATTTTGGCTGCTAATGTGATGCCACTAAATGTAGAGCTGAGGAGAAACATGCAGTAATACATTATTATATTCCATCAGAAAGACTCAAAATATATAAATAATGTCAAGAGTCAGAACAGTAAAGTATAGTAAATAATTAAGGCGTGATGAATTTAGAGTATGTATTACCTTTGGTTTTAATGTAATTTATTCACTTTTAAGATTATATAATTTAATTTTTAATAATGACCATGTTTAACAACAAGCTTGCAACATTCCTGAAAATTTGTGAGCCAGTAAGAGCAGGCTCTAGCACAATACTGAGTGGAGTGTAATAGTTAAATGGCATGGCTCATGAATTTGAAATGAGACTCAGCCACTTTTGGGTTTTACTGGTCAAATTACCTGATCTCTCTATACCTCAGCGTTCTCATCTGTGTCATTATAGTACCTACTGTATGGAGTTGTTGCAAAGATAAAATGAAATCTGTGTATGACACAGCACAGTACCTGAAACAATAATTCACTCAATTCTCACCTCAGAGCCTTCAACCACAGCACTGGGTTCACCTGGTGGGAAAGATTCTTGGACCTTAGGAAGCTTTGGAGATTGGACCTGGGACTGTCTCAAGGCTTTTCTCTTGAACTCTGAAAAGTAGGGGCACCCTAGCCAATTTGACTCAGTCCCATATTGATGCCGAACTAGTGTGGACACCCGACTGGCATTGCGCACTACAGCCCAGAACTCTTGGGCTCAAGCGATCCTCCAGCCTCAGCCTCCCGAGTAGCTGGGACTACAGGAACTCCCCACCGCGTCCAGCTCAGGTATTAATTCTGATCAACTCAGCATCAGACTTAAGATGAATGGTGAGAAGGATTCTGAGGCTGCTTCTACACTTAACAGGAATAGAACTTTAATATATAAGCAACAGTTACTATGGTTAAAGATGGTGAGAAAAAACACACCATGATACTAATAAAAGGGTAATATGCTAATTAGATCTGCCATCTTCCAGACAACTACCTGCACATCCTTCCTGACAAAGCCAGGCCCACGCGAAGCTGCCTGCCGGTGGTCCCGGGCACCAGTGCCTGCGGCTGGCTGTGGCCTTGGAGATGGAGAAGCTGCTCACCCCACAGTCTCAGGTGCTAGCGCCTGCAGCTGGTTGCACCTCAGAGACAGAGAAGCTGTCCGCCCCATGGTCCCAGGCCACAGCAGCTGGAGAAGCTGCCCGCCCCATGGTCCCAGCACCAGCACCTGCAGCCTGGGCAAAACCACCTGCCCACCGTCCCCTGTGGCTGCAGTCAGCCCAGGAGAAGCCGGCCTGGGTCCCAGTGCCTATGGCTGGCCAGAGGGAGGGAAGCCCGGGTGCCTGCAGCTGGCTGGAGGAGAAAATCCTGGGTCCTGGGTGTGGGGCCAAGGCAGAGGTGGTTAGGGACAGACAAGCCAGCAGGGGAGCAGTTAGGGTAGGCTGGTAGGCAGAAGTGATTAGGGGTAATCAGGCAGGCAGGAAGGTGAGCAGTTAGGAGCCAGCAGTCCCGGATCGTGAGAGGGATTGGGCTTAAACCAGCAGTCGGACATCCCCCGAGTGGTCCCAGATTGGAGAGGTTGCAGGCCAGGCTGAGGGACCCCCCCCCCCCAATTTTGTGCACTGGGCCACTAGTTTATAATAAATACATATTTGGTCTTTAGCCATTTCTGGCACAGAGCTAAACCGCTAGGAATTCCCTGTGCTGAGAGCTTCAAAGGTGAGGTTTGTTATGTTAATGAGGTGGCTTTTGGCCCATTTGAGGATGGGGAGCCAGCTACTCAGAGAACCAATCATGTGATGGGGGATGTAAGTTTCAGTCCCACTCATGACCTGCAGGGAGGAGCTGGAGATTGAACCAATCACCAATGGCCAATGATATAATCAACCATATTTTAAAAATATAATAAATGGAGCTATTTTAAAATGGAGCTACAGCTGCCACTCCATGGATACTGCCTTGTAGATCTTCTTCCTCAAATCTCTGGAATGTTAACATAGGGCAGAATAACTGTGTCCCAGAGAATTGCTTGCAAAACTAACAAGAAAACAGTTATTATGACTACCAGACTGATGACTATTAGACTGAAAATTAAAAGCACTGTTTAGAATTAACATCACTATTATGTTATCTGTATTAATATAAATGTCTTCCTTCTATTGGTGCAATTGTTCCCCTTCCTTATCTCATAAATATCCTTTGCCTTTTTCTTCTAATTGAAACACTATTGGGTTTCTGCTTGAATCAGTGATTCCAGAATAGCTATTTTTTGAGGCTTATTGCCTCTTACATTGAAAGACTTTTTATTTTTAGGTTAGCATATCTGGAATAACAAACAGGATTAAAATAGGTCTCACCTGCGTGATCCAACATCCCTAGAACCAAGTACGATACCAACAAAGTCTCTTTTGGGCTCACTGCTTGGACTGTGAAGCCTTCTTAGGTTCAGACCGCCCTTGTTTTTTGGTTGAGGTCAAATGTCTTTTTCTGAGTCAAGGTTTTTCCTTCAAGGGTGGAGGTGATAGCCCCAGGTACTGGCATGTGGTGTGATACCTCAGGAGTAAAGGGATGCTGTTTCCTTCAATACATTGGCATCATTTAATTGTGCTCCCCTGTTTCCTTTTCTTGTCTCTGTTTGTTATGCTGTTTGTCATAAGAACAATCCTATATAATAAAAGGCTAATATGCAAATTGCCCCTTTGACCGGGAGTTTGACTAGGAGTTCAACCAGGAGTTTGACCAGGGGCCAGGGCCAGCTGGCCAACCACCTGTGGCGCCTCCCCCCGACCAGCCTAGCCAGATCAGCCCAGATTGTGGTGGACAGGCTGGACCTAACCTGTGCACAAATTCATGCACTGGGCTTCTAGTCTATATAATAAAAGCCTAAGTAACCATTAGGGCAGAACGACCAGTGTGACCAGTCAATATGATGCACACTGACCACCAGGGGGCAGATGCTCAATGCAGGAGCTGCCCCCTGGTGGTCAGTGTGCTCCCACAGGGGGAGCGCCACTCAGTCAGAAGACGGTTCATGGCTGGTGAGCACAGCGGAATGGCGGTAGTCTCTCCTGCCTCCATGGCAGCACTAAGGAGCAGCGAGCTGAGTGGTAAGGAGCAGTGAGCAGGCAGATGGTAAGGAGCGAGGGGTCCCGAACATCCCCTGAGGGGTCCTGGACTGTGAGAAGGTGCAGGTCAGGCTGAGGGATCCCTCCCCTCCAGTGCACGAATTTCCTAAAAGAAGAGGATACTAACCACTCTGGGACAGTGAAATACATTTAGTTAATTAATAAGTGAAATACATTTAGTTAATTAATAAGTAAAACTGTCTAAATAACTTCTAAGTGAATCATAAAAGAAACTTTCACCATCTGAGCAGATACTTTAAATTTTCTTATTGTTTGTCCTGCCTAAAACCTGAAAAGATAGTTCAAAGAATCTAATAACTTTATGATAAGAAATTTGGCAAAATTAGAGCCTAATAGAATTTTTTTGAAGTCTTCTCAGTAACTTCCAAAGTCTTCCTGCAGATATCAGAAATGTAAACACAGCCTACAACTGCCTGAAACTAAACAAACCAAAGGGGGAAAAATGGGAAAGAGAGCTTTTAAAAACACAAGAAGCTAGGTTTTCAAGATGGTGGTGTAGTAGGTGAATCTTTCTTAAAACTCCTCCGAGGGCCAAACTGGAAATAAAACTAAATTGGGGAACATTCACCTGGAATTACCAACTATGGACTAGCTGAAGAGGAGACTTTAATAAGGAAGGGCAAAAACCACCTGGACTAGCAGGAAGGGGAGGGTTGCGAGAAGGGCTGGCCCAGCTTCCATGGCAATGGACCAAGGGTGAGGAGGGATCTCTTGGCTGCGGAGATATCCCTGGGGTCCAGGCCCAGATCCCAGGCAGGCTTGCCAGTCCAGAACACCAGAGCTGAGAACAGCAGCCCACATAACATCCAGCCGTAAAAGGCAGCAGGGCTTCTGGTCGCCAGGGAGACCAGAGCAGGTGGGAGATAAAGCCTCATTTTTTTTTCTTCCTTAAAAAAACTAAATAAAAATCCCAGAACACGGGATTTTCATTTAAGGCTTTGGTGGAGGGAGGGCAGTGAGGACTAGAGTTGCCTGAGGAGAGGCTGGGATGGGAAGCATTGTGGGGACATGTGAAAAAGCAGCAGCCCGGAGACCTGCAATTGGTTGTCCCCCACCCTATACCACAGCAGCCATTTTTCTGAGAGGAGCAGGCTCCTCCCAGCCAGCAACATCTTGGGTAAAGGCAGATACCCTACCCTTGGGATGCTGCTCACCCCACCCTCAGGACTCCCACTTGCCCCACCTTGCATCTTGACCCTGTGGAAGAGACAGCAGCAACAGCCAAGCCTATGGGTTTGAAAAGACTCAGGGGGCATCAGTGACTGGTTTTGGGGTGGGGCCATTTCCCCCACTGTCACTGGAGAGCTAATAGAAATTCCTGGCTTCCAGCAGCCCCACTGGACTGCATATGAGGGGCTCCACCCTGCCAAGGTCAGAGAACTATTCTGGAACAGTCTCAGATGAGTGACTATGAGAAATGTGAATGGCACCTCCCCCTCATGAGAGAACCAGAGGTCTCATACTCTAGATTCCACCAAAAGCCTTCAGAAACAGCCTTTACAGTGACTGGAAGGAAGAGGTGGGTGGAGGCAGAGCCCAAGGAGCCTTGGGATGTTTGCTGACCCATCCCTGGACCCCATACTGCTAATTCAGCCCTAGAATGCAGCTTGGACCCATGTTCAGCTAAGCCCTGTGGGGACTTCCATGAACTGTGGATCACTTGAAGCTTTGAACAGGTTGCTGAGAGCCTGGACAGCTTCTGACAGTGGCTAGCACCAAAGTACCTCCTGGGAGGCACAGAAACATCAGACAAAAACAGCCTCAGTCAGCATAAGAGCAGGCTCCAAAGGGAGCTACCAGGAGGCACTAAATTCTGCTGAGACAAACTCCACTTCACTTTCTCTTTTATGCATTTATTTTTTTATTGCTTTGTTATTATTTTTGTTTCTCCCCTTTTCTTTCATATCTCTTATTTTTCTCTCTCCCTTTCTTACTCTTTTTTTCTTCTTTCTTCTTTTTGCTCTTTATTCCTTTCATTATTTTTGTCTTTCTTCTTTCTCTTCTTTTTTCCTTTTCATTCATAATTTTTCCTTCCTCTTTTCTTTCATACTATTTTCCTATTCTTCATTCTTATTTTTTCTCTCCATTCTTTCCTTTCATATTTCTTTTTCTTCTACTCTTTTTTCTTCTCATATTTTAAATTTTCTTTTCTTTATTATTCTTGTTCTCTTTTCTTTTGTGGTTGTTTTATTTGTTGTAGGGGTCTTTTTGTATGTTTCTGTTTTGTTGTGTTTTATTTTGTTTTGTTCTGTCAGCACTTGTATAACAGGTAGCACAATGTGGTTAGGGTTGAGCCTTAAAGTCAGCCAGCCTGAGGGGAGATCCCACTCATGAATGGGACAACAGCAATCAAGACCCAGTTACAACAGGAAAGCCCAAATAACCCACACAAGGGACATTCCTAGAGCATCCAGTTCAAGAGATCAAAGAGACTGCACCACTGGGTCCCACAGGACACTTACTGCATAAGGCCACCCATGAAGGCTGGGAGGCATAACTGATCTAGCTAATACATAGAAACAAATACAAAAGGATAGCAAAAATATTGAGACAAAGAAACAATCCCAAATGAAAGAAAAGGAGAAAACTCCAGAAAAAGAGCTAACTGAAATGGAGGCAAGCAATTGATCAGATACAGAGTTCAAAATAATGGTTATAAGAATGCTCAAAGAACTTAGTGAGAATTATAGGGAACAAAGTAGGAACCACAACAGTATAAAAAATAGAAACCATAAATAAGAACCAGTCAGAAATGAAGACTATCATACCTGAAATTAAGTATACACTGGAAGAAGCTTTGGCTGGTGTTGATCAGTGGTTAGAACATCAGCACAAACACCAAAAGATTGAAGGTTCAATTCCCAAACAAGGGCATATACCTGGGTTGCAGTTCAACTCCCTGTCCCAGGTGAGGTGAGTTCAGGAAGCAACTGGTTGCTGTGTCTCCCTCACAACTCCTCCCTCCCTCCCTCCCTCCCTCTCTTTCTCTATCTCCTTCCCTCCCTCCCTCCATCCCACCCTCTCTCCCTTTCTCTCTCTCCTTCCCTCTATTCCACTCTTTCTCAAAATCAATGGAAAAAATATCCTCTGGTGAAGATGAACAACAACAAAAAAGAATATATTGGGGGAAAAAAA
>NW_006296803.1:410175-414178 GCF_000327345.1 Myotis davidii | reverse complement strand
CCCCCCCCCCAATTAGAGAAGCAAAAAGATAATTAAAAAGTAGAAGGCTAGTTTAAGGGAACTTTGGGATGACATCTGCATCATAGGGGTGCCAGAAGGAGAAGAAAAAAGTCACACAAGTTCAGGAAGCACAGAAGAGTCCCAATAAAGATGAACTGAAAGAGAACCACTCTAAGACATCATAATTATAATGGCGAAGGTTAAAGATAAGAAAGGATCTTAAAGGTAGCAAGAGACAGAAAGTTACCTACAAGGGCAATCCCATTAACCTGTCAGCTAGTTTCTCAACAGAAACACTTAAGACCAGAGGGATTGGCATAAAGTACTCAAAAGCAAGGACCTGAATAAAAGACTACTCATTTATAATTGAAGGTGAAATAAAGAACTCCCCAGACAAAAAAGGCTAAAAGACTACATTACCACCAAACAAACATTGCAAGAAATGTTAAAGGGAATGCTTTAAGAAGAAATAGAATTAGAGAGAGGAACATAGGTATAAAGAAAAATATGGCAATAAATAAACACCTATCAATAATAACATTAAATGTAAATGGACTAAGTGCTCCAACCTAAAGACATAGAGTAGCTGAATGGATAAGAAAACATGACACTTATATATATAGTGTTTGAAAGGGACCTACCTCAGAACAAAAGACTTACACAGACTGAAAGTGAAGGGATGGAAAAAATATTACATGCAAATGGAAATTTTAAAAAAGCTGGGATAGTTCTAACCAGTTTGGCTCAGTGGATAGAGTGTTGTCCTGCGGACTGAAGGGTCCCAGGTTTGATTCTGGTCAAGGGCACGTACCTTGGTTGCGGGCACATCTCCAGTAGGGAGTGTGAAGGAGGCAGCTGATTGATGTTTCTCACTCATTGATGTTTCTAACTCTCTATTCCTCTCCCTTCCTCTCTGTAAAAAAAATCAATAAAATGTATATTTAAAAAAAAAAGCTGGGGTAGTAATAGTCATATCTGACAAAATAGACTTCAAACCAATTGCCAAAACAAGAGACAAAGAAGGTCACTATATAATACTAAAGGGATCCACACAACAAGAAATGTAACCTTTATAAACATATATGCACCAACATTGAAATACCAAAATATATAAAAAAAACTCAAGCAAGACTTTAAGGGAAAGATCAATAGCAATGCAGTCATAGTAGGGGAGTTCAAAACCCCACTCATAGCCCTAACCTGTTTGGATCAGTGGATAGAGCATCGGCCTGCGGACTGAAAGATCCCAGGTTTGATTCTGGTCAGGGGCGTGTACCTTGGTTGTGGGCACATCCCCAGTGGGAGGTGTGCAGAAGGCAGCTGATCAATGTCTCTCCCTCTCATCGATGTTTCTAACTCTCTGTCCCTCTCCCTTCCTCTCTGTAAAAAATCAATAAAATATATATTTAGAAAAGAAACAAACAACCCCTCCCCCCCACTCATAGCACTGGAAAGATCCTCCTGACAAAAAATCAACAAGGAAACAGTGATCTTAAATGACACACTAGGATCAGATTATTTTAATTGATATTAATGAACATTTTATTCTAAAGTGGCAGAATGTACATTCTTCTCAAGTGCACATGGAGCATTCTCAAAGACAGACCACATGTTAGGACACAAGTAAGTCTTAAAAAATTCAAGAAGATTGAAATCATATCAAGCATCTTCTCAGATCACAATTGCTTGACACTAGAAATCAAATACATTAAAAAAATACAAAAATATTCAAACACATGGAATACAACTAGCATGTTATTAAATAAGCAATGAATGGGTTACCAATGAGATCAAGGAAGCAATTAAACACTATCTGGAAAGAAATGAAAATGAACACACAACAACTCCAAATCTATGGGATACAGCAAAAGCAGTCCTGAGAGGGAAGTTCATAGCATTATAGGCCTACATCAAGAAATAAAAAAAATCTCAAATAAACAATCTAACCCTACAACTAAAAGAATTAGCAATAGAGGAGCATGAAGATCCCAAAGTAAATAGAAGGAAATAAATAATAAAGATCAGAGAAAAAAATAAATGAAATAGCAACAAAAAACAAAACAAAAGAAAACACCAAAACCACAAAAAAAGATACAAAAGATCAAAGAAACCAAGATCTGTTCTTTGAGAAGCTAAACAAGATTAATGAGCCTTTTCCCAGACTTATCAAGAAACAAAGATAAAAAAATAAATAAAATCTGAAATGAAAGAGGCAAAGTAACAACCGAATTACAGAAATACAAAGGATTGTAAGCAAATACTATGAACAACAATATGCTAACAAACTGGACAATCTGGGTGAAATGGAAAAATTCCTGGAAACATACAATTTTCCAAAAGTCAATCAGGAAGAACCAGAAAGCCTGAAAAGACTGATAAAAACTAATGAAATAGAAGCAGTAAAAAAAAAACCAAACCCTACCAACAAATAAAAGACCTGGGCCAGATGACTTCACTGATGAGTTTTACCAAACATTCAAAGAATAACTAACCTAACCTTCTCAAACTATTAGAAAAAATTCAAGTGGAAGGAAGTCTTTCAAGCTCTTTTTACAAAGCTAGCATTATCCTCATTCCAAAACCAGATAAAGACACTACAAAGAAAGAAAATTAAGGCAAATATCCCTGATGAATATAGATGCTAAAATCCTCAACAAAATATTGCAAATTGGATCCAACGATACATTAAAAAGATCATACATCATGACCAAGCCAGATTTATACCAGGGATCAAAGGTTGGTTCAATATTCACAAATCAATAAATGTGATACTTCACATAAACAAAATAAAGGATAAAATTACATGATCATTATCAATAGATGCAGAAAAAGCATTTGACAAAATCCAGTACCCTTTTATGATAAAAACTTTCAGCAAGGTGGGAATAGAGGGATTATAATTCAACATAATAAAGGCCATATATGAAAAAACCTATAGCCACATCAAATGGGCAAAAACTAAAAGTGTTTCTTTTAAGACTTGTATGTCTGCTTTCACCACTCTTACTCAACATAGTACTGGAAGTCCTAGCCACAGTGATCAGAAAAGAAAAAAAAAAGGCATCCAAATTAAGAAGGAAGAAGTAAAACTGTCATAGATCACATGATACTGTACACAGATAATCCTAAAGACTTTACCAAAAACTGCTATGTTTAATAAGTTAATTTGCCTAAGTAGCAGAATACAAAATCAACATCTAAAAATTAATGGCATTTTTATATACCAGTAATGAACTCTCAGAAAGAAAAACTAAAAAACCCCACACAATCCATTTACCATTGCAACAAAAAGTAATTAGATAGCCGAGAATAAACTTAACCAAGGAGGAAAAAGACCTGTACTGAAAAACTGTAGGACATTGAAAAAGGAAATAGTGGAAGATACCAACAAGTGAAGCATATACTGTGTTCATGGACTGGAAGAATTAACACCCTTAAACTGTCCTCACTACCCAAAGCAATCTATAGATTCAATGCAATTCCTATCAACCAAAGGACTTGTATGCATGCATATAAGCATAACCAACGGACACAAGACACTGGGGGGTAGGGGAGGCTGGGGGAAGGAGGCAAATGTACTACTCTTTGTAATATTTTAAGCAATAAAATAAATAAATAAATAAATATCAACAGCATATTTCACAGATCTAGAACAAATATTCCAAAAATTTATATGGAACCAAAAAGACCCCAAATAGCTTCAGCAATCTTGAGAAAGAAGAACAAGCTTGGAAGGATCACAATACCAGATATCAAAATCTACACTAATAAAAGAGAAACATGGTAATTGGCGTACGACCGCTACCCTTTTCATTGGCTAATCAGTGAGATATGCAAATTAACTGTCAGCCAAGATGGCGGCCGATAGCCAGGCAGCTTGAAACTAACATGAGGCTTGCTTGCTTCAGTGATGGAGGACTCCAACGTTCCCCGCCTGGGGCTGCAGACCTCTGAGCTGCAACTATGTAACAAATATAGAAGCTAAACAAAACCCCAGAAACCT